>NC_079439.1:28162389-28212389 GCF_903798145.1 Danio aesculapii | reverse complement strand
CTTGCTTTTGTAAGTAGGAGCCATGGAGAAAACACATATGAAGATAACTCTTATGAATTTCTCAAGCGGGAGTATTCGCTGAGTAAGCCATACCAAGGTAAGTGTCTATTCCTATTCACCCAGTGACGTTAAACCGGTGTCCTGCCAAATGTGACACCTGTTTCAGCACGGTCATTTAGTTAAACACAAAACACTTCAGCGAAAGCATAGGACGGTGTGTCTGTCAGTTGGCTCTTTGGTTATTTTGGTTGCTCTTTTCTTGCTGTCTTAAGTGTGGCAGGTTTATTTCGTAACTGCAGTGATTGCACCCACTTTAGGGCGGAAGTTCAGTACAGTTATAGATATTCCGGTTCATATGCTTGAAGGCAAGACACTGCAGGTTAATGTGGCCAATAAATAAATAATGTATCACCATGTTCCCTTTTTGTTGATTGCATTAAGAATTTCAGAGTCGTTTCATTACATATTTTCTAAAATGTTATGGTTACATATGCAAATAAGTCCTGGTTTAATTAAACATGAGCTACTTTGACTAGATTTCTTCCAAAAAAAAGAAAAAAAAATGAAAGAAATCTGAACATTGCATGAAAAGTCTTGTTTTTGACATTAGAGTCAAAGTTTTTTAAAGAGGCGTTTTGGGCTACTTTCTATCACTCCATAATTCAGAAAATAGGAGGAAGCGACAGCAAATAAATTCATTTGCAATATTTTCATGACATAAAGTGTTGTATTTTATCAAGCAAATTATGTATGAAAATATTCATATGTGGGGTGTCACGGTGGCACAGTGAGTAGCACGATCGCCTTACAGCAAGAAGGTCGCTGTTTCTTGCCCCAACTGGGTCAGTTGGCATTTCTGTGTGGAGTTTGCATGTTCTCCCCGTGTTGGCATGGGTTTCCTCTGGGTGCTCTGGTTTCCCCCACAGTCCAAAGACCCTATAGGTGAATTGAATAAGCGAAATCGGCTGTAGTGTATGTGTGTGAATGCAAGATGTATAGGTGTTTCCCAGTGTTGGATTGCAGCTGGAACGGCATCCACTGTATAAAACATATGCTGGATATGACAGTTGACAGTTCATTCCACTGTGGCGACCCCTGATTAATAAAGGGACTAAGCTGAAAATGAATGAATATTAAGATTAAAATCAATACGTGACCTTGTTATACGTTGAATGTTTTGATTTCCGTTAAAAACAGAAAAATCACTTCTCAAAAAGAGCCCAAAATCTTGTAATTGGCATGGGCATGGAAAAAAAAAAGTTTTGTCTGCAGCGTCTTGCCTTAATGAATGTGAACTCAGTGTATTGAGTCATTGCATTTACTCATACAGGCAAGGCAAGCTTTTTTATATGGAGTACAAATAACAACCATAGTTGATCCAAACTAATTGCTTTACAATAAAAAAGAACAAATTTGAATTAAAAATAGAAAGGAAAAAAAATTAAATATTAAAATATAAGAATAAAAATAACAGGCATGCATCAATAAAACATTATAAAGAAACTTCTAGAAAGAAATACGTCTTTAGATTAGATTTAAAAGCATCCAATGATAAAGAAGTCCTGATGTTCAGACGGAGACTGTTCCAAAGCTTTGGCACTGCAACACAGGAAGCTTGATAACCTTGATTTACAGTGAGAATGTGGGACAGAGGCATCACGGTGGCGCAGTGGGTAGCATGATCACCTCACAGCAAGAAGGTCGCTGGTTCGAACCTTGGCTGGGTCAGTTGGCGTTTCTGTGTGGAGTTTGCATGTTCTCCCTGTGATCGCGTGGGTTTCCCCCACAGTCTGGTATAGGTAAATTGGGTAAGCTAAATTGTCCATAGTGTATGTGTGTGAATGAGTGTTTATGAATGTTTCCCAGTGATGGGTTGCAGCTGGAAGGGCATCCGCTGCGTAAAACATATGCTGGATAAGTTGGTGGTTCATTCCGCTGTGGTGACCCAAGATTAATAAAGGGACTAAGCCGAAAAGAAAATGAATGAATGATTGAATGTGGGACAGGTAAAAGAAAGTGATAATCACAGAGGTCAGATCTCAATGGCCTACAGGCTGTATGGGGCCTAATAAGGTCACCGATATAGACCGGACAGAGTTTTTCAATGCCTTGTATGTAAAAAAATAAATAAATAAATAAGGATCTTAAAATCAACTCAGAATTGTATGGGAAGCTAATGCAATAAGGCAAGAACCCATTGTTTTAGTTCCTATTAACAATCTGGCTGCTGCATTCTGAACAATCTGTAACCGGGACAGTGTGTTGACTGAGATAGACCAAAGTACAGACAGTTACAGTAGTTCAGGCAAGAGGAAATTAAGGTGTGAGTTATAATTTGTAGACCTTTAGATACAGCTTAGGTGAGATAGCTGGTTAGAAGGAAAAATAAAACATGCTAAATAAATAAATGGACAAAAAATTGTGACACTTATGTTTCATAGGAATTAACATGACAGAATCGTGTATATTGAGACTAATCTTGATGCACGTTCACAGGACTGGGTTCCTCTAGCTCGTCACACTGGGAGTTTATGGGCAACACCATGGTCATGCCTGAACACATACGGCTGACACCAGACATGCAGAGCAGACAAGGAGCCGTGTGGAGTCGTGTTGTGAGTGTGAATGACAGGAAAACCTGAAACACCACCTAGGATCCAATCTAGAGTGGCAGCCTATTAGACAAAGAGGTTGCTGAGATGTTGGTTGGTAGGCAAAAGTTGTTAGTCATTATATTTGTGTTTGTAGCCCTGTTACCTGAGGGACTGGGAGCTTCAAGTTCAGTTTAAGATCCATGGAGAGGGCAAGAAGAACCTGAATGGGGATGGCCTTGCAATATGGCTGACCAAAGAGCGAATGCAAATAGGTCAGTGGTCATCGTTACTGTAAATCTACAAAATATTTATGTTACATTATAAGGCTGTGATGAAGATTTGTTTCTTTCGTTCTATCTTTTTCTAGGTCAGGTGTTTGGAAGTGCCAACGTCTTTACTGGTTTGGGAATTTTTGTTGACACTTATCCCAATGACGATAAGCAGCATGAGGTAAATGTGAAACATGAAATTCTAACATGAATTTACTCTACATATCAGATTTTAGGTATAATCCACCCAAAATGAAAATATCATGTTAATTTGCTCACCCTGTCATCTGGTAAATTTGCTCACTATGCCATCTCACTATGCCACTAGGTGCCATTTTTTTCTTCATTATAAAATTAAATAATATTTTTAGTTAAAACTGTGATTCAAAAAATGCAAGCCTTTAAAAAAGAGATATACAGGCAAAACAAATTAAAATAAATAGCTGAACAGTACTGAACAATATATGGTTCAAATTGTTTGTCTACTAGCACGAAGGTTAATATTTTTAAACTGGAAACAGGAAAAATGCTTCAATGTATACATCTAATGAGCGATGTTATGAAACATTTGGAACTGGAGGAAATCAGATTCTCCCTAAAAAAAGAAAGAAAGACAAATTCTATTAAATCTGACAATCTTTCATGGATTATTTTAAAGACATCAATTCTACAGGAAATAGTTCAATTGAAGAGGATTAGTTCAGATTAAAACTGAAAGTCAGTATTTTTGTTTTTATTTTATTTTTGTATTTTATCATTATTTTTATTATTTACTTATTGTATGTATCTAGTATTATTATTTTGCTTATATTGTATCTTTTATTGTAAATTATGTAAATTTTTGTTTGTGTAAATGTCCAAATTTGTAAGTCATTGTGTTTAAATGAAGAAAGTTATAATACATGTAAATAAAAAATACCTGTAACTTCTGGTGATACATTGAAGTGAAATCAGTCTGTGCAAAAAACAGAACCATATTTACAACATTATTACCTTTAATCCACTAATAAAGTTATTCATTGTTTGATCAGTTTGCTTCATAAGACCTGAGTGTATTTTCGCAAGTCACATGAATTAATTATGTTTTACCTATATGTGCTTTTTGACTCTCAAAGTACCGTTGATTTAACATCAATGACCAGTTTTAGCTAAAAACATTTAAAATATTGCTTTCTGCATCTTGGATGACTAGTTAGAGCAAATAATATTTTTGGGTGAACTATGCCTTTAAGAAACAATGTATTTAGTTATATTATTGTGCAATGATACGTTTTGTAACAGCACAAACCTTAACCTGCAAGTAAAAAACTGTTTCTCATTTCTGTCTCTCATTCAGAGAACTTTTCCATTCATCTCCGCAATGGTTGGGAATGGAAGTGTTGCGTATGATCATGACCGTGACGGACGAACTACTGATCTTGGTGGCTGCACTGCTCACGTTCGCAACGTTGAGCATGACACCTTTGTCCTGATCAGATACATGAGGAACAGACTAACAGTAAGAATCATCTTAGACTCTGTTTCTTTATCCAGCCAGAGAAATGTGTGCCTCCACTACTGCTCTAAATGTATGAAGCATGATCTGTTGGATTGTATTTGGTTTTAATTCTGTGAGAAATTTATTCATTCAGTTCAACATTGTTAATCCAGATACATTTTTGGAGATTTTAGCAAAAATACATTGTAAAACTTTTAATATAATCTATGTCTCTGGTACTGGGTTGCAGCTGGAAGGACATCCGCTGCGTAAACATATGCTGGAATAGTTGGCGGTTCATTCCACTGTGGCAGCCTCTGATAAATAAGGCACTAAGCCAGTGGTCACCAAACTTGTTCCTGGAGGGCCGGTGTCCTGCAGATTTTAGCTCCAACCCTAATCAAACACACCTGAACAAGTTAATCAAGGTCTTACTAGGTATTCTTGAAACAATCAAGCAGGTGTGTTGAGGCAAGTTGGAGCTAAACCCTGCAGGGACACCGGCCCTCCAGGACCGTGATTGGTGACCCCTGCACTAAGCTAAAGAAAAATTAACGAATGAATGTCTCCAGTATACTTTTTCTCACCTCGAAAATGGTCATAGAAGCTAGCATGGAATTAAACGCAAACAAACAAATCCACTGCTGCTCTACTATAGTCCGTAATATTTGCATCTTCTGGAATAAACAACAGAATTAATTGGTCCACTTGTAATGTCAGCAAGATTTTTACACCAGAAACCTTCTTTAATTAGTAGTAGGCTGTTTTCTCCTGTTTGTTTTGTTTCTATCTGAAATCTATATCGATAGACATGCTTGGAAGTAAATCTTGTTTCAGTGAAAGCTCTTGTTGCGTTTATTTTTCATGACTTCAGTTTACTTGATCTTACGATGATGGGGATGCAGGAAGTTTTGTTTAGACAAACCTTCACTTTTGTATGCACTTCATTTGCTGTGCTGTCTTTCAGATTATGACGGATATTGAAGGGAAGCAGGAGTGGAAGGACTGTCTGGATATGCCTGGAGTGAGACTGCCACAGGGATACTACTTCGGTGTCTCGTCTGCAACTGGAGATTTATCAGGTTTGGACAAGTAAATTGATTAATTTACTCTTATTTTAGTCCATCAGTTTTTCATATCCATTGCAAACTGCATTATGTATGGGCTCAAATTCCATATCTAGTTTAAAGCATGTATTTGTATATTAAACATGGGTCATTCAAATTTTAACCATCATTCATAGCAAACTGTTTTCAGAGCAATATCTGCCTGTATTCATATATGTGGCCAGTGGGAAGATTTGACAGGAGAGGGGAAACTGCTCTTATGTATTTTACATGAAGTATTAGTAATTTTTGTTTTGTTTTTTGCAATTTGAAATCAAATTGATTATGATTATTATTATTATTAAAACACGAAACGGCAAACTAATCACTGCTTGGTTTGTTAGTGCTAAATTAAACGCATGTAAAACCCCTCTGGTTTCCGACTTGTCTTCTTCAAAACAGTGAGGGTGAGAATTTGAAACTTCCCTACAATACATTATTATCAACATACTGGTGGTCACCATAGAATATTATTACGATTTTAAATATATGTTGCTATATTATGTGATATGTTGCAATTTGTTACCATTTTTCAACTTTAAATTATGTCTCCAAAGGAAAACTTTGGCAACCTCTGTTTACTAAACAAACATTTTCAGTTTGTGTATTTCACCTCAGTTTTACTGCTGCACTGCAAAATGAGCCTGTCAGACTGACAAAACTGACCAAAACATTAATGAAACCTGTTGTACATTTTGTGTGCGTTTTTCTGTGATGCTACCACGTTTGTTTTACTAACTTGCTGCAAGCTGAAAATAACCCACTCGCCAGAAGAAAAAAAAACAAACCATGATCTAGTGTGGACTGTAAAGAAACTTCAAATTAAATAATTAAATTAAACCAAATAGTTTCATAAAAATATTGGCATCAACACGGACAGTTTGTTTGTTATATTAACCAACAAGAATCATTAGCATAATTTTTTTCAATGTGTTGTATCTAGATAACCATGACCTGGTCTCTTTCAAGCTCTATGAGCTCACTGTGGAACGCAGTCCTGAAGAGGAAGAGGAGCAGCAGGAGCTCACACTACCAAGTGTTGACTACCGAGTGGACCCTAATGGTAATAGCCACAGAAACAGTTCTTATATATGCTCTATTGGGGCTGGGTGATTAGGCGAGGACAATTTCTCCTGTGCATTTTGTCAGTAAAACTCCAGTTTGTGTGTTCAGATGCAGCATTTACTGCACTGAGCTGTAGTTATACTGTAGTTAATTATGACATAGAGATGATCATTATGTTATGATGACAGCCATTGTAGTAAAAACTGCACATGAAGATACCACATATAATAAAGTTTTTACTCCTAACTTACCTCATAACTTTAGCCGAGTGTTTGAGATTTTGTAGTCGCGTTTGTTAGTCCTGCTGGAACAATGAATGCAGTTAAATCTTCTGTCTATTCAGCAATGCTATGTGGATTTCCTGGATTTTTTTGATGTGTCCATACAAGTTCGCCTTCTGGATTTTAGAACAGAACTACTACTGATCACTCCGTGCTTCCCTGACTAGATGTACATGACAATCATAGCTTTGCTCATTTGCATTTGCTAACATGTTTTACAGAGGAGTACAAATACCTCTAAGTTCTAGTGTTTGTGTTTTCTTTACACAGTTCACGTTGAGGATGAAGGAAGGAGCATCATCACCACCTTCTTCATCTTCATCGTTTCCGTCGTTGCACTGGTCGTGGTGATCGTGGTCATTCTCTTCCTATATAGTCAATATAAAGACAACCGCCGCAAGCGCTTCTATTGATCTACAGATTGAAGAGAGCAAAGACATGCGATGAGAGATCCAATGTGAGTTTGACTGGCTTTGTTTGTTTGTTTTTTTTGCAAAGAACCCTTACTGGTTCACTCCAACAGAAAGGACCTGAAGGCCAACACTGAACTAGAAGCCATAGCTGATCTCTCGGGATGAAAACACACCACCTCAATCATGAATATCATCTCAAAAACAAACTGTTGAAGAGTGTTTGAGAGACCGTGCGTCCTTTTTTTTTTTTTTTTTTGAAGGTCTCTCCAGATATTTGTGTGCGTTTTTCTGTAATTTTTGTACCAATTACATTGGCCTTGGCCTTTCTCCCTGTGACAGCATTTACAGAGGCTGAAGAATTCAACAAACTATGGTATTCTCAGGTTGTCAACTGTAACCACTGCAGAATTCCCAGAAGCCCCGGTGCTTGTTTGCTTTTTGTTTTTTTTTAATGATCAAAAGAAGGAACCCTGTCACCAGACTTCAGTAAATCCATCTCATCCACCACAATCGCTAAATAGTCAAAGGTCATGTTTTAAGATTTATAAAATTGATTAAGATTTATTTTCACCCTTATACAAGTTATGCTGGCCAGCCGTGCTCTTCTAAACAGACAGTAGCGACCGTCAGTGTGAACGTGAAAAAAATAGTTTTCCCAAATTTGTGTTTGTAATAAGTGATAGATACTTGATGTCTTTTGTTAAATGTGGTCCTGTTTTATGTTATCCAACACTGCACTGAACTGCTCAGCCATATGTAGCTTGTCTAAAGTTACTTTGGCTTGTGAAACATGATTTAATTAACTATAATTTTGTGTGAAACCTTTATTTTACGTGTCAATGGCCTTATTTGAATTCTATGTTCAATCGTTTTGATGTGCTGGACAATATAATAACAGAAATGAATGAGAACGAGTTTCCTTTTATCTTGATAGTTTTTCAATAATTGAAGATATACAGTTGTTTTCCTTCCATGCTGCAATTTTTCCTGTCACTTCTAGCTGCTGCTGTTTACAGCTATTCAAGGTTTGGAGATTGTTTGTATAATGGCAGAGACTGTAGCTCAGTGATTGAGGAAGCTGCTGTATCAAACTGTTGTGTCTTTTGTCGTCTTAGTTTTTTTCCACCATGTTTAATGCTCAAAATCTAAATTAAACAAGTTTGTCTTGTATCTAGATTGTTGTTTATTACAAATAAGAATAATAATGTTATTTTCAAATATCACAACATGTATTTTTCTGCGTTCTATAAAAAATGAATCTTTTGCTTTGAGCTATGCTGATCTGTATCAAGGGCCAAATTTTTAAAATGAGAATAAGAATATTTTTTTAAAGAAATGCTAGTACCTAAAGAATATGATAGCCAACAACTCGCTACTAGTTTTTAATCGAATCCATAATCTACTAGTATCTATCAAATGTAGGCCTACAAAAAAATATACTATATAACGGATTAAAAATGAAAGCAAAAATCACTTTTCTAAGTGGTTAAAGCACAGTTTTGTGGCATCGGTGTGTGAATATAGGCAGTATATTCACATAGCTATTTTTGTTTGGTAAAAAATATATATTAATTCTATTTTTTTTGTAATCGCACTTGATAAAAACAGTCTGCAGTAGCGCTTTGATTGACATTCTCCCTTTGGTCATGTCATCGCAGGGCAAAAGTCACACCCATTATCGATGAGCTCTCCCTCTCATTAGCATTAACAGCCCTGAATGAGAAGCAGGCGTCCACCATTAAAGTTCAAAACACTGACTTAAAGATAACATCAGCAACTAAACGAATTATAAATGATCCACAAATTAACACTGTAGTCTCCATAGTCTGCCTTCTTCTGAACACATAGTTGTTTCTAGCTCTGCCTTTCCTTAAAAAGAGGGCACAATCTCATTTAAATTTAAAGCGACAGTAACCAAAACGACACAATTAGGATCAAAGCCTAAAAGGGACGGTTTCAAAGTGTAATAAAACAATTATATGTGAGGTATTTTCAACTGAAACTTCACATACACACTCAGGGGGCATCAGAGTATTATTTTACATCTTGTAAAAAGTCCTTTAATGTGGATTTCCATAATCATCACGCTAAAAGATCCTCTTCTCATAAACGAAACTGTTTTGATGTGCTCACCACAGAGATACAAAAATCTAAATTTCCTCACTATGCTCACACTCAAGTGTTTTCAGAGTTTCTTTATTCTGTTGAAAACAAAAGGTTTCCAACATTTTTCAAAATAAAGTTGTCTGTAACAAGAAATTGAAACAATTTGTGATGATTGAAGGAGTAAATGATGACTGAATTTTCAGTTTTGGGTGAACTATACCTTTAAGTAGCCTTGTTTGGACATGTGAGGGAAAAATCCTGTAGATGGCAATATCACTTCTGTAACCGTATTGCTCAGTACAAATGTACTAGAGTAAAGAATGCAAGTATAATGTTGTCAAGTAGAGACTAAAATTTGCTTATATTTTTGAGTCAAATCACAAAGTAACCAAACAGATGCTTGACAACAGTGACTGATTACATTTTACTTAAATGCTTGCTTAAACTAATGTTTGGAGTATAGTTTGTCATTTCCAACATGTGAAATGGCTTCTTTAATAGTTTTCTTTGCCTTGCTGTTTATATCAGACTATAAATTACAAGTTCATGGCTCATTTCAATCCGAGGAACCAAAACTCGACCATTTTCACAAGAGGGGGAAGAGAGATAAAACTCATTAAATGTTATTTTGTCTCACTCACACACACACACACACACACACACACACACAAAGTATAAAAAGCTGTCACTGGGGCAGTACATTTTACTAATATGTGCACTTTCAGTAATAATAGATCTCATTAAGGCCCCAATCTCCACTCTGCTAAAGATTCACTTTGACTTCTGTGTGCTTTTGAGATATTAAAGGAATATTCCTCTCAAACATCACCTTCAAGTGTTTTCATTTAGGAGTTTCTTTTTTAGTTTAACTAAAAGAATATATTTTGAAGAATGTTGGAAACCAGTAGCCACTGACATCCATTTTGTAGGAAAACGTTAACATTGTGCCATTTCAGTTCACTTCCAAGTAAAAAATAGTAATTAAACCACTCACTCTGTCTAATCTTCAAGAAGAGCCCATAGTTAGCTCCTCCGTCATGTTCTGTAGCAGACTTGACTCACGTTGCTTCTGCCTCCCGCTATCCTGATCCAGGGAGGCAGTTCCAGCTTCTCGAGATCTCTTTTGATCAGCCTCATTATCAGATCTATTCCTGGATTTAAAGTAACGAAAATAAGCTTGATTGCCGCTTTGCTATTATTTATTTTCGCTGCTCACTGCGCGCGAAACAAGAACCACCAACCAATGAGAGTGACTGAAAATGTAAGAAAGATGATTGGTTGAAAGGATTGTTCAGGACCAATAGTTAAACATGGCTTTTGCTTTAACTTGCGCATAGTGACTACAGTCATGTGTGCGCGCACACACAATCAGCCTTGGCATGAACATTCTCTCTCTGTCACACACACACACACACACACACACACACACACACACACACACACACACACACACACACACACACACACACACACACACACACACACATGCAGGTATTCATCACGCACAAGTTCAAGATCCGGCTCAAATTAAGCATTGATTTATAAACATTTATCTACGTATAAAGTCCCCTAGGCAGTAATTTAAAAAAATCTTGTTTTGAAGTGTTGTAATGGAGAAAAGCTGGGACGAATGTCCGCGTGTGCCCAAAAGAATTGAGGCAGCCAGCTAGTCACAGGAGAAAACGCTTAAGGGCAGCACTGCTGTAACACTTGACTGCGTAAAGTCCAGTCGATGTCCCGCCCCCGAGAGCCATATACCCCACCGTGACTGGTAGGTTTGTTCAGCTATGCACGCAGCAATGTAAAGTGCCATTCAATCATGCGAGCCGCGAGTTTGAGAGCCCAGCTTTAAGCTTTAAAGCAGGGGTGCCCAAACTTTTTCTTATGAAGGGCCAAAAACCAAACTGGATTGAGACTAGTGTGGGCCGAAGATAAATATTTGCCATGGGTACTTTCCTAATTTATTTGACGTTTAACAATGACTAGAAAAACATTGCCTTAAGTATTTTTTTTAATAATGAACCTATTACAGTAAAAACAAAATAATCTAATTTATAATGGAATTATACTAGTTTTTGCCTTGATTTGCTCACCAATGTCTCCTGCATAGTCCTCTATTCGTCAAGTGACAGTATTTACATTTTAACATACAATAATATCTGTTTACAACATTTAATTGCAACATTTTATTTCAGTTTACTTTAAATAAAATAAATCAAAAGCAACTAAACAAACAAACAAAAAAAGGTTACGTCAAATTAAAAATGACGATTACTGTGTTAAAGACATTCGCCCTAACCCTCTCCATCATTTTCACTCTCTTCTCAGATGGGACGGTGGGCCAATTAAAAAATTACAATGGTCCAACTTAGGCCTGCGGGCCCTGCTTTGGGCATCTCTGCTTTAGAGCTTTTCCATTCCATACAGCAAAAATAATAAATGAGTTTTCTAAATTAAAAAAAAAGTACATTTTAACAAAGAACTTCATAATTCCAGAAGACACAATATGCCCTCTTTTGAGGGTCACTTTGACACAATGATGTACCTTTTGAAAATCTAACTTTATTTCTAAAAGTGTTTGGTGTCTCCACTACTAATTAGTTTGACTTCTTTACTGTTATTGTTCCTCATAGTGAAGCGTGATAAAATTAAGCTTCTTTTCTTTTTTCCACAAAGACAAAGTTTGGTATTTTTGTGATATCGTGCAATCTAACCTTACATAACCCTGATCATGATATGACAATAATTTAGGCAGAGTTCTTGTTTTCGCACTGTTTTAACACTCAGTACTTGCATCAATGACACCACACCACTGCTATATAAAACTAATTATAAATTGACTAATTATTTTTGAAAGGTTGTCAACTAAAAAATGAAAAAAAAAAATAAATAAATAAATCAAGATGACATTCAGGGAACAAAAATAGACATTCCAAAAATTAATTTCTCGCTAATATTTTTTTTTTCATCAAGTCTCATTTCCCCTTTTCCATCAGTTACCAGTAAAAGCAGAAGCTCTGAATATATGGTAATTACAAAACAAATGCTGACACATTAGGATATAAAATAACAACAGGCATGACCATTTCTTAACCCTGGAATACATTCTGATTTCATTTTTGTGTCAGTATGTTTAAGATAAATGTAGGCGATCAGTCAAATATTTAAAAATCAGGAGTTTCCGATTCTAAAGAGGGTATTTTTGGCCAAAATCTACCACAAAAACATATGTGGGAGTCTATTATTTAATTCAAATCTACAGCTGCAGTTATATTGTTTCATAAACGTCAAAAATTCATTTGTTTCTCTGTTGCACGTTAGTCTTTGTGGCTGTTTACTGATGAAGGTGAAGGATAAATAGTTGTGTGGTTTGTTTTAGCATGCAGCAAAAGCTCGAGTGGATTCTCATGCATCTCTTTGCCGAATGTATTTTGGGTCCGTCATGTGGTGATAGTGAATCATAATTTTTTTTTTATTTTCCATGCCACCTCTTTCTTTGTGTCATTGGTCCTCTTGAACACCCCTGTACTGTCAGTTAGACACTGCGTCATTTACAGAGGAAGTAAGACTTGATGCCTCCCACTGAGACCGACACACACGACATAAGTTCAGCGCAGGGCGAGACCAGATCTCTACACTGAGGAATATTCTTCAACTCATCTTTTCGGAGTAAATTGAAGGTAATAATATGACTTTTTTTTTTGATGATGTACACGGCTTATTTTTATTCTATAATATACAAGTAATATTGACGTTTGGTACTATGTAATTAGCTTCTTCGTAAAAAAAAATTAAATATGAGTTTGAAATGTCAAGCAGTTGTTTAACAGTGTTTCTTTAAACTTTATATATATATGTCCATATTTAATAAGCGGTATTCAACATTTTTTCCTGTGTTTTCTTTTGAAATATTTTCAGTTATTATTTTTGTCCTGTCGATTACATTTATGTGTGCGTTTCACTCTTGAAAATGAAAACAATATAAGCTATATCAAGTTTTTTTTTCTGTTGGAGGAAGTTACACAGGAAATACATCACAGAGCCTCAAATGCACTTGAGCTCCATTTAGTATTTTCATGTTAGACATTCTTCACCATCAGTTTCGGCTCAGGAAATGTTTTTTTCCCTCTCTAACTTGACTGAGTCAGGGATCTTCATTTTGGGGAAGAACACAAGGTCTGAATGTGAGATAACAGTTTGACCTCAGACTCGGTGTGTTTGATAACCTTGCAGATCTGAGCAGCGCAGTGGAAGATGTCGTGCCTCAAGTGTCTGAAGTACATCATGTGTGTGGTGAACTTCATCTTTTTTGTACGTATCTATTTTCAGACCATCACATTATGGTTTATCTGAAAGCTTTTGTGTGCAACTGACAATGCAGACCCTGGGTTATGCCTATATTTATCTATTATTTAATAGTTTTTTAATTATACACTGTTAAAAATGTAATGGCAAAAAAATCAAAACAAAGTTTTACGTCGTTTTAACTTATTTTAATGAGTTTTTAAAAAGTTTCAACTAATTTTTTTAACTTAATATTTTTAGTCAGTTTATTGATTTAAGTTAAGACGACTAGAAAAGTTCATTTGATTCAACTAAAAAAATGAAGGCAGCAAGGTTGTTGTTTTTTTTACAGGGTAGTCAATGAAGAAGCCTTAATTTTAAGAATGTGTTCGCATATTTGAAGTGTCAATTAAATAATCTCATAAATAATCTTTATGGCTTTGGTGGTTCCAAAAAAAAAAAACTTTAAAAAACTTTAACATCCATGAAAACTTTTCATTCCAATTCATTTCATTCATACTGTACCAAAATTTATTTTTCTTTCTGTAATTGAAAATATCTATACTTTTTTAGGAACAAAAATGTTACTTTTAATGAAGTGACAATGTCCGTATGTTTACCCAAAGGTTAGCATTCCCTCCACAAGCGCTAGCTCAGCTTTTTCCAGTGGCTTTTAATCTAATTAGAAAATGAGATCTAGGACCAGTTTGAGGTCTAAATACTATCAGTTGAAGTACAAGCTACACACTGACTATATAAACAAGGAGCATTAAGGTTTTATGTCTTCAAAACCACTAAGCTTATTTATTCTTTATTCAAAAACTTAAATTTAAATTTCATCTTAAATTAGAATAGTTAGCATGGCTGTACAAGTAGACTAGTAAATAGATAGTTTTACCTGTTTGATGATGACAATTATAAGTGTTAAAGTGTCGAGCTACTTCATATTTTTGTGGAATCAGTTTTCACAAAAGTATGAATTAATAATTGTAAAAAGCATTATTAATGATTTCATACCTATAATAATTACAATAGCACAGCAACTCAGCATATTAGAATGATTTCTGAAGGATCACGTTACTAAAGACTTAATAATGTTAATAATGCTGGATATAATTCAGCTTTCAAATGATGTGAAACATTGTTCAATTAGAAAAACAGTTCAAATTTTGTCTGTATCAGTTTAAATTGCAATGACATTTCACAATTTGGCAATTTACATATATTTAATTATTTATTTAAATATGTTTAACTTGATATTTTAGTCAGTTTGACTAATTTAAGTTGAGATGACTAAAATTTTATTTGATTCAACTAAACAATTTAGAGCAGTAAGTTTTTTTTAGTGTGTAGAATAAGCTTTTTTCTAAATTAAGAGACCTGAATATTCATAGTTACTGGAATTATTAAGTATTATTAAGTTTGAATAAAATTGTAAAATTTGTTTAATTCTATTAAGTTATGATAACATTTCTTCAAAACTTGTAAATAATTATGTTGCCTAAAAATAAATGTACATGAAAATTGTTATTTTATGTGCAAAAAAACATTCTGTAAATTATACTTAAAATTTGGAAGAAATGTTCCTTACAGCAGCTATGAATAAAACAAATAAATATGGTTCACCCAAAAATTAAACATTTTGGCATTATTAACTCACCCTTCACTTGCTCCGAATCAGTTTGAGTTTGTGTGTCTGTGTGTGTTTCACAAAGGAAAATAGAGAGTAGAAATCTGTAGCCAGTGACTTCCATAGTACTTGCTTTTTTTACTAAAGATGTCAGTGGTTACATGTTTCCAACATTCTTCCAAATATACTTGTGTTCAACTGAAAAAAAAAATGATGTGGAACAAGTAAAGGGTGATAAACGATGGGTGAACTATCCCAAAAAGGAAATGTCCTACTCTTAGTGAGAAAATCTTTAACATTTTTCAATCAAGACTTCTCATGATATAATGACGTCTCATGATATAATGCAAGGCCTCTCAAACATTGTCAAAATATTTACTTGAAGAATTCAATTTAAAAATTGCTATAGAAAAGTTGTCAATAGTAACCTATAAGTAATCCAAAAGTTACATTCATGTTAAAGTGCAAACATATTTCATGACACAAGCCATGATGATTTTATAACACTCTGTTAGTTACACAACATTGTACAAGTTTTGTACTTTAATGCAACATTAACCAACAAAAACAAGTGCTAAATGTTTCATAACCCAGGGTTACAAGCGGTCTAAATATTTACACTGCCGAGGAATACCTGTAAGGATATCAAGCACAAGTCTTGAGGCTGTGTATTTTGGTTAATATTCTCATTACAGATCTGCGGAGCTGCGATCTTCGGAATGGGGATCTATTTAATGACGTTCTCTAGGCTTTCTTTACTGCCCAGCCTTCAGGCTATGAGCATCGCCAACACACTCTTCATCACTGGCATCATCATCACCTGCGTCTCCTTCCTCGGCTTTCTTGGAGCCCTGAAGGAAAATCGCTGCCTGCTAATATCTGTGAGTCCCATACTTGTATATAAATAGGGCGACCAGCCGGTTAATATTAGGATCAGGGTAAACGTGGGTGGAGTTTACATTACAATTAACTGAACTTCAACGGTGAAAACTGGACTGAAGAAGTTTTAATTTACTAGAACTTCATCTATGTTAAACTGCTTTGACACAACATTATAAAAAGCGCTATAGAAATAAAGATGAATTAAACTGAATTGAACTGAATTGAATTAGGGATGCAATAGTGTTTCTGGGTCTCCTGGCTAATTTGTACTTCAGGCCCCAATCATCTCTTCTTCCCACATGATGCAACAATCAATCGATATGTTTCCATCTACTTATTTTTGTGTGCAGTTTCAACTAAATTGCATTAAAAAAAAAAAGCTTAACGGAAAAACAAAGATGTGTGTAAATTTTGAAAATGTGCATAAAACAATGTAAATGCACAACTGAGAAGGACACTTTTTTTTTTGGCAACAATAGAAATACAATAGAAATACATTTTCTAAATAAATTCAAGCATGCGCATCAAAATAAAGTGGTTTTGTTTAAACAGATAACAAAATAAGCATGACGAGACAACATTATGCTTTGGTCAATCTATAATCCCTCAGCCACAGTCTGTCATTAAAGTGGTTTGGTGTATTTCCTCCCAGAACTGTTTCGTACAGCTGCACTCCCAAAGTGTGGTCTTGCGCCTCCAAAAGCCACTGCACATTCATTGTGCAAGTAATTTATTATATAAGAAAAAAGACCCACATTGGCTTCTCTCACAGCAATTTCAGTTTTCTTTTTGATAATTGGTGCCACTTTGTCAGGAAGTGAGGATTTTATTTGCTTTGACCATTTTATGCGATATTCCAGTTTTGCTTAATAACTTTAATTTGCATTTTTGGAGGGAAACATATCTAATCCAGACCCAGACTGAATCTGCAGATATTTTTTTGCTATTTCTGCTTGGAGGTTTGTGAAATAATTCTGTGGATTCATGCGGAATGATTTTGAGACTAACAAAAATATTTAAACATTAAATAAAAATAACTTTTTAGCCTTTCATATTAGGTAAATACGTTTATATAAGTTTAAAATAAAACAAGTAAAATAAGTCTCATAAAATATATCTACCAAAAGACTAAAAAAATTATATAGTATAAAATTATATAGTAATAAAAAAATATTACTATATAAACTATTGCAAATAAATCATATAAACATTTAGATATTATTCAATAAAACTACTAAAATTAATATAAAACGTTAATAAATATTTACACACACAGAGACACAAGTAAATAATAGACTCAATGATGGGCTTAAAAAATCTGAGAAAATGAGAAATTAAACAGAAATTAACTGTAATTATGCATTCATAACCATATATATATAGATTTGATATACTATTATATATTTCAAGCCCACCAGCAACTATATCTATTTTCAACTGAATTTCAAAATATCATTGAATCAATGTTTCAGTCATGGAACAACGTCAATAAAATGTACAAGCCCAGAAAAAGTTGGGACAGTATGAAAAATGCAAATAATAATGATTTGTATTTCACTGCAGACCATATGAACACAAAATATTTCATGTTCAGTCTGGTCAACTTCATTTCAGTTATAAATACACATCCTTTTCTGTCATCCAGACCTGCAACACATTCAAAAAAAAGGTTGGGGCAGGAGCAATTTAGGGCTAGTAATCAGGTTATTAATGGTTAAATAATGTGATTTTAAACAGGTGATGTCAACAGGTGATTGTCATTATATTTTGGTACAAAAGCAGCATCGAATGAAAGGTCTAGTCCTTTAGGAGCAAAGATGGGCAGAGGATCGGGCAAGGAATATGGAGGAATTTCAGTGCATAAAGGACAAGGGTGCACCCTTGCGAGGGTGCTAAGCTGAACAACCGTGATCTCCGATCTCTCAGGCGCCACTGCATCAAGAATCATCATTCTTCTATAAGCAATATCACCACATGGGCTCACTTTGGCAATCCTTTGTCAAGTACCACAATATGTATAGTTACATCCACAAAAGCCAGTGAAATATGGACCACACTTTATTTTGATGGTCTGTTTGTTGAATTTGAAGTTAAATTGCATCTACATGCCAACTAATTCTCATTAGATTATAAGTAGACTTTTAGGTTGAGGTTAGTGTAAGTTGACATGTACTTGCAAAGTTTCTTATAGTCAGTTAAATGTCTGTTGAAGGAGCAGTATCAACAGATATTTAGCAGACAGTCTACTAATACTCAAATGGACCATCAAAATAAAGTGTTACCGAAAACTGTAGCCCCTATGTTAACAGTGTCCAGAAGGGCCGTTGACTTCTCTGGGCTCAGATGCATAGGATGGACCATCACACAGTGGAAATGCGTACTGTGGTCAGATAAATCAGTATTTAAGATATTTTTGGGAGAAATGTGCTCCAGACCAAAAAAAAAGAGATAATCTAGACCAAATCCAAAAGCCATTTTCTGTCATGGTATGCTGTTGTGTCAGTGCCCTCAGCAAAAGTAACTTGCATTTCTGTGATGGCACCCTTAATGCTGAAAGGACATAGAGATTTTGGAGCACAATATGCTGCCTTCTTTTCCAGGGATGCCCATGCATATTTCAACAAGATACTGCAAAACCACATTCTGTACACATTACAACATCTTGGCTGCGAAGTAAGAGGATACATGTACTTGATTGGCCTGCCTGCAGTCCTGACCTGTCTCCATTGGAGAATGTGTGGTGCATTTTAAAGTGCAAAATGCGACAATGAAGACCTTGTACTGTTGCCCACCTTAAGACTTGTTTGCAGGAAGAATGGGACAAATATACTTATTGTCTTAAGTCCCTAAACGTCTTTTAAGTGTTGTGTAAAGGAACGGCATCATTACAAAGTGACAAATACTTTACTTTTCCAACTTTTCTTTTAATGTGTAGCAAGAACCAAAATTGGAATATGTGTTTAAAAAAACAACAACAACAACATTAAACAACATGAGGAACACATTAAATGTTTGTTGTATTGTCTGCAATGAAATACAAGTCAAAGTCAATTTTGAAATCACTACTTTCTTTTTCTAATTTGCATTTTCCATTCTGCCCCAGCCTTTTGTGATTTGGGGTTGTTTATACTATGCAAGTAACACGTCACAGTTACCTCTGGAAAGCCAATCAGAATTTAAAACTTTTTAGTTAGCAATAAAAAAAAACAGACCGTTAATTTTTACCGAGTGTTAAATATGGTCTCCATACATTGCAAGCTTCTGTTCCCTTAAGCTGCGGTCACACTAGAGTTTAAGCATGCGAAATTCTGTAGTATGGCGCTGTGAAAAGGGGCGGGATTAAACAAGATGATTAGACATTTAAAAAAGCAAGCAATTGGTCCATATTTTAAATTTCTGTCCAATGAGGTCATGTTTTGATCCTCAATTGGTCTCACGTAGTCAGGTGATGTGATTTCGCAGGTCAGAGTTCACCAAGCTTGAACTTTGCAAGGCAGCGAACTGCGAAACTTGATGCACGCATCCGCAGTCCATGGGGAGAAAAGTCCAGTGTGACCGCAGCTTTACACTTCCGTGATGCCCATTAAAGTTTATTTTTAATTTATTAAAATTTGCTTTAACAAATCTCCATTTCTTTGGTTTAGTTCTTCATCCTGCTCTTCATTCTGATGCTGGCTGAGTTGGCTGCTGCCTGTTTGATGCTCATGTATGAGTCAAAGGTAACAGGCAACAATAAATATACTGACGTTATATCAAAAATATATTGAAGTATATCAAATATATTGATATATTAAGATTTTGGTAAAACGATTTATGGGATTATGCTTTTTCACAGATTGAGAGCTTTATTACAACTGACCTTGAAGCAGGGTTAAAACAATCCATAGAAAACAGAAAACAACACAACACAACTGATGACTGGGACAAGGTCCAAGAGACTGTAAGTGGACATTTCTCTGTTTTTCTTTGGATTTACAATTTATTATTATGTGTGCGCGCAAGTAAAACGTCACTGGTTTTATTTTGTAACTTACGTTTTGTCCAAATGAATATAAATATGGAAGAAATCCATAGTAAAATTAAATGAAAATTAATAAACATATTCCACTCAAACAGATACCCAAATCTAGTTAATCCAGGTAAAGTTTTTTTCCATAGCTGTACAAGGGGCTGTCACGATACTTTTTTTACACTACACATGGTCGAAAGAATCCAATACAAGTACATAAATTAAGTCAAATTCAACTAATATATTACAAAATAAAAGAAACAAGTACACTTAAGAGAAGACTAAAATTGTTATGATGTCAAAAACTACTTGATAATATTTTTACTCATCTTGCCTTATAACATCAGAGTTCTTTTGTTACCCTATGTGGCTTCTAATCACAGAATGAGGCAGAAATTATATTATTTATAGTCTGAAATTATATTATTTTAAATCTTTGATACAGTTATGAAGGCTATTGCACTGCATTGCATTATAAACGTACATCATTATTAAGAAAACCATTGACGAACACGGATAAATCATACTGTTAGTCTTGTGTCGATTCCCTTTACATTTCACCATCTGTATATTGCAAAAACCCTAACAATAACTAAATTTTGTTTTCTTTTTAATGAAATCGCCAATATATAAACTGAATTAAATTAACAAAAGAACCACATAATTACACATAGATTAAATTGATTGATTGATTAAATTGACTATTGATTGGATTTATTAAATTCTTATTATTTTATTATCACTAAGATACAGTGTTTATGCGTACCTTATCTGCAAACCAGCATTTACACTACCGGCCAAAAGTTTGGGGTCAGTAGGATTTTAAAATGTTTTAAAATGAGCTTCTCCTGCTAATCAAAAATACAGTACAAATTGTAAAATTGTGAAATGTTATTGCACTATAAAATAACTGTTCAAAAGTAGATTATCATTTAATTTAATCCATTGATTTTAATGATGAATTTTCAGCTTTATTACTCCAGTCTTGAGAGTCACATGATCCTTTAGAAATCACTCCAATATTAATTATTATTATTATTAATGGTGATAGTAATAAAAGACATAATGACTGGAGTAATCATTTCATTTCAAACTACATACAATAAGCAGTTATTTAAAATATGAATAAATATTTAACTTTTAAAATATATATATATTTAATAAATGCCGCCTTGATGGACAGAATAATTTTCTTAAAATTTTTCTTAAAAAAACATGGAAAAAAACATGGAAAAAAACGGACCCCAAACTTTTGATCGGTATTGTACATGCTTTTCACTGAAACTGCATTTAGAAAAGTTATTATGACCTGTGATTTCTGTGAAACACACACACAAAAAAGATGTTTTGTAGAATGTTGCTAACAAAAAAGCTTCAGTTAGGTTTGTATTGTGAACAACTCCAGAAATGTGTTTGGCTTTTTTTTTTTTTAAACAAACACCATTTATAATTTTTCCTTTCTTCACCAGTTTAAATGCTGTGGAATCCAAAATGCTACAGACTGGAAAGGTTCTGTGCCACAATCATGCAACATCTCTGGAACATCCTACTGGCATAAGGTAATACCGCGCTCACATCCAGCTCTATATGTGCAATCCAGTAAAACAATATTAAACTAGATATAGAGATGCACATCAACTGTACAGTATCTTACAATTCTGGTTCATCATCATCATCATATTGCCTGTTGAATGTAGGGCTGTTTCAAATCGCTGAAGGACTCGTTTGAAGCAAATCTCTTGAGCACGGGGATTGGCGTCATTATTGTCTGCATTATTGAGGTACGATTTTTTTCATTTGAGGCTTTATATCTCAACTATTCAAAATGAAAGCTACAATTCATTAGGGTGTGAGGTAACACTTAATAACCACACACTATGAATCATCTATTAAGCATAAGCAAATAGTGAATTCATTATCTGTTAAGCACTAACTCTACATTAATAGACATTAGTATGCAGTTTCTAAATACAGCTTCAAATGCTGTATTCTTGACTTTTACGCACATCTATAATCTGCTTAATGATTGTATTTTCATATGTTATTGCTTATTAATTGTTCATTACCAAATTAAGTATTGCATTATTTACAAACCATTTGTATTTAAGAATAGTTAGCATTTAGAATTGTTCAGAATGAGTAAGTAAATGCCCCTTTAAGCTATATATTTTTCTCGACAGTCTACAGAACAAACCATCGTTATACTATAACTTGCATAATTACCCTAACCTGCCTAGTTAACCTAATTAGCCTAGTTAAGCCTTTAAATGTCACTTTAAGCTGTATAGAAGTGTCTTGAAAAATATCTAGTCAAATATTATTTACCGTCATCATGGCAAGGATAAAATAAATCAGTTATTATAAATGAGTTATTAAAACTGTTATGAATAGAAATGTGTTGAAAAAACTTCTCCCTGTTAAACAAATTGGGGAAAAAATAAGGGGGTTAATAATTCAGGGGGGGGCTAATAATTCTGACTTCAACTGTATATCTTATTATACAGGCATATAGTAATGATTACTTAGTATATTAATAAATGCTTTATTAACTCAACTTCATGCAGTTTTGTGACCTAATCTAAAGTGAGGACTATTTATGTTTTATAAATCACCTTTAAATGACAATTGAAGGCTTAGTATCAAATGAACAATAAACATTTGCAATCTTATCCAAAAAATACAATTCTTGTAGTTTACTCATTGCTGAATAACAGGAGTGTTATAATACAATTAGAAATAAATACAATTAAATAAAATTTGATAAAACAATCTATTAATTGAACAATATATTATGATACAACATTTCAAAGTTATTTAGCGAAGTTTAAATTGTAATGTTTTTTTAGATAAGGTTGCAAAGATTTATTTTTCATTTGATACAGTGTCATTTGTGTATCTTCAAATGAATAGAAATTAATAAAAGTATTTTTTTCCTTTTTAGAATATAACTGAGCCTTTAATTGTCATTTATAAAGGATCTATAACGCATAGAGCATTTATAAACACAAATTATCTATTAGTATATGCCTGAATAATAAGATATATTAAATGTTAATTTGAATAGTTTAATAATCATTTACTTAACCATTCTGAATGATTTTAAAATAGCCCCAACTATTTTTAAATAACTATAGTTTGTAAATAATGCAATACTTAATGAACAAAAATAATTATTAAAAAGTATGGAAATACAATATTAAACACTTTATAAATGTGCTTATAAGTCAAGAATATGTCTATTAATGTAGTTAGTGCTTAACAGATAATTAATTCATATTTGCTAATGCTTAATAGAGGATTAATAGTGTGTAGTTATTATCAAGTGTGTAGTTATCAAGTGCGAAGTTAATATCAAGTGTGTAGTTATTATCAAGTGCGTAGTTATTATCAAGTGCGTAGTTATTATCAAGTGCGTAGTTATTATCAAGTGTGTAGTTATTATCAAGTGTTACCAAAGTAAGATTGTCACTTATGCATCAATCTCTTTTTCTAGGTCTTGGGTATGTGCTTCTCCATGACCCTGTTCTGCCACATAAATCGATCTGGGTTAGGATACAAATAATATCCACTTCTGTAGGATTTCTTCTATATCTGGTGTTCTTATTAACAAGTGTCCTCCAAATGGCTTTAAACAACAGGCTGGTTCTTGTTATGTTTGCAATTTCTGCTCCACTAAGAAACGATTTGCTATAATTATTGTACATGTATCATTACTTCAGATATTTCTTACTTTTATTTAATCAACTTCATCACACAAGGGAGTTGCAAGACTTTTATGTTAGAGAAACTATAACAACTGAGCTGATCTTAAAATATACATCTTAGCAGTATTATTTTAACTCTGGCCATCTCTTGTCTAAATGGAAACTTCCTGGGGGGTTTTAACACTGAATTCACCCAGCTGTATTTAAAAGGCAGGTCACTTAAAAGGTTGTTTTTGTTATCTTTAAAGCGATTAACTCAATATTTACACTCTATTAAACAGCTCTTTTTTTGTCATATAAGAAACCGTTGAGTTTGACCTAGTATGTTAACATGTTACAAAGGCTATAATTGTTATTGTGGGCTGAACAATGCATTTGCTTCTGATCGCTTCCTCTTCTGACGTGCTGTAGCAATGACTAAATTCTTGTCATTCTGATTTCCCAGAATATGTACAGAGTGGAAACCACAGGCTGTCTTTCACTGAGCGCGCAAACCAGCTGTGTTGCCTATAAACAGTATAATACGGTTCTTCTTTTCTTTACTCTTCAGATGAATGTAAATTAAATAAAAATCTAACGACAATGTTTTCTTTCCTTTTTTAAACCATTAATGCTAGTGCTAAGCTTGTGGGTGACAGAGGAAGTCCCACCAGGTCATCACTTCCTCATGCTGGCCACATAACTGCACATATAATAAACGGGTTTCACTGATGATATGAGCTTTTGGTGTCGAATTAATTCAAACAATGAATTAAATAAAACAAAATAACAGAATTCAATGGTTTTATTTTTAGAACAAAATCCTCTCTCCACAATATTTAAGACCCAAAACAAAAAACTAAGATTTCCTTTACACGTTTCAAATAATTTTGTTCGTTTTAAACCATCACGCAAAAAATAGAAACAAATACAATTTAAAGTAATCTTTTCTTTAAAAAAAAAAAAAAAAAAAAAAGTAACTGTACACAGCAGAATACACCATTTTCACAAACACCCCTTAGACCTCTTCAGCTATACACAATTTATTGCAGTTCACCTAAAATACGCAAAACTAGTTTTATTCTGAAACAAAAAACAGATCGTGTTATATTTTCTGATCTGAAAAACAAATGGTGACTTGTACACTTATTCAAAAGTTTCACTCTTCGGCATTCATGCCCTTGTGCAAAAGCAGGAACTCAATCTCGTATACTGATTATCTTTTTTGGGCTGAATGGAAACTATAAAAATGTGCTTACAAATGACATCGGGGGACATGTGTTTGTCCCAATGTATCTAGAGGGACATTAGAGCCATTAAGGCAATGCTGCAAATTTCCAAAAGTTGGAAGAGGTTACCGTTCTAATAATCTAGAACCATTTAACGTAAGGCTGGAATTCAAAGGAAAACAGTTCCTAAATCTAGAGGTTTCCATGCTGTTCTGTTAAAGCCGGTTTATAGCTTTAAATGCATCAACAGAACTTGATGTGCATCCAAACCTATACAAAAATAAACCCAATAGTCTTGCTTTCTCAACCGTTATGAAAAGAGAAGAGCATATAGTGCCTAACCTATCCACAAACACTTGATAACCCAATGACCTCCTTTTGCACTGAACAATATTATTACCACTGGTTTCTTAGGAAAAATCTACACTTGTAGAGTACCACATTATCATTCATGATACATATACACATTTTTTAGTCAGGTGTTTCTGAAACATACTCATTTCCAATAGTCAACAAGAGGATGTGAAACCATCTCTCAAACAAGACACGGAATCGGCCTAAGAATCTTCTAGAGGCCTGGAATTTGGAATGAGTACAGCTCAAGGGGGGACCCAGCCCCACTGGAATATTGCTAGAGAAGAACCAAAACTCTGCCTTTAGTACAAGTGTCAGTTATGAATCAATAAGTTACATATATTAAGACTTCATTAAATGGACAGATGGAAAATGTAGATCAATGTAAGGCCCCCAATCACTGAAGGTTTCATTCAGTCCTACTGAAACCAGCTGAATGGGTGGAAAAGGAACTTTAATATTGCTATCAGACAGCACGGCCATTTCATTAAGACATGCTTTTGAGAAAAAAAGGACTAATGAATTGAAAGAATACAGCAGCCAGAAGCACTCCCCAAGCCCAATGCTGCCACAGATTCAATCTGAAAGAAATGCTGCTCTTTGCAGAGTCCTAAAAGGATGGACACTGCAGAAATAAAAGAGCATATTAAGTTTGATCATCTCGCTCAACACGGCCCGATTAACCAAAGATGATTAACCAGAAGTCAACAGTTAGCAGCCTAATTTAGGAACTGTATTTTGTTTGAGAGCATCAACTGTAACACCATCTTAAAGCTGATGTGCAACAGACAAAGACTGTTTCCACAGATTTTTCTTCGAACTCCAGTATGAAGATGACCTCCAAACTAAGAAAATGACTTGCCATCTCAGCGTGAGCCATTGTATAAACTGTACAACCATCTAACAGCACAAGTAGCAGAGGTGGACAGTTAATGGCGTTAAAGACGTTAAATTTTGAGTGGAATGAAGTGTCAGCACTTTGCCTATTAGGTTGCTTTCACACTAGACGTTTAGTTAGAAACAGGATACAGTTTGAATGCATCTCAAATGGTAGCAAATGAGCTCGCAAAGTGAAGGTCGTGGGTTCAATTCCCAGGGAAAGCACCAACCGAATGCAGCGCAGGTCAAATACTTAAATGTAAATGTAATGTGAAAGAGGTAATGTGGACCAGAGAGCACACCTGCAAAAACTGAATCTAGGACCATCTATAGGGGGCGCTCTGAGTTTGCTTGCAATGGAAAGTGTCTCAATTTGTTTGAAAAGTGGAAGCATCATTTTAACAAAACAATGACAGCTTGATTATTATGCATAAGTGATTATGCAGCATAAGGGTGACTTATTCCCTGCTCTCTCAGGAGTCACCAAAGTTGAATGAACCACCAATTACTCTGGCAAATGTTTTACACAGCAGATCCCAACCCAGCAATGAGAGTACAACCCACAACACAGAGACAAGGAGAACATTCACTCAAAAAGGCCTCCTGGGGTCCGTTCTTCGTACCTATGTCTAGATTCACTGATCTGAGATCTCTGCGTGTGTTTTGAAGGACAGATCTATCAATCCTGAAAATCATGATCAGCAATGCAACGACTGGTTGACGGCACAGCAGCATAATAATCGGATTAATATTCAGTTATTCAAGCGAGCTAAATTACATAAAATTAGTAGTAAATGGTTTGTTAAATATGAAGCAATAACTTGTGGGCTGCAGGCTTTACACTTTCATGTGTCAAGATTATTTAGCTTTACATTTGGAGCGGATTTTCCTTTTTATGGGCCTATTCAAGTTTCTTAATCGGTGTGATATCTGGCTGCATCGAAAAAAAGCATTTTGATATCAGTAAAGGTGTCTGCAACTCTGAAGCATCAAATCACTGTGAAAACAATGACTGCATAAATTATTCCTTAACAAAAACAAACAGTCGAATATTGTGCATCTATATTATCATACACAAATTGTAGTAAAGCTGGTACCTTAAAATAGAGCGCATTTTTATCTAAAAAGTCCATATTAATAAATGTTTTTTGAACCCCATGGGGAGAACCACCCTGTGACAGTATTTTTTTTTTTAGTATTTACTTTTTCCCAAGTGTATATAACTACTACTGTGAGAAAATATCAGAATTATCTTTGTTTGAAAAGACACGATCGAATCCTGTTTATATGAAACAAGCCTGCTCCAAGCAGGTTTGAGCCACCAGAACTGTTCACGCTAATTAAGTAATCCATGTACGAAGAATAGACCCCTGGTACAGCAAAATAGTTTGATGGAACTAAAAAATAAATAAAATAAAAAAAAACGTAAAAACAGACCAACACTGCACTTGAGCCTCACCAAACGTGTCCAGTGTGAAAGCCAACTTAGTTTAGTTTGTGAATGATTACTCAATTAAAGTGTTAGTTCGCCCAAAAAGGAAATGTTCACATCAGTGACAGTGGTCATAAATGAAGCACAATATACTGACTCTGAGAAACCGTTTATATTATAATATTTTTGTTTTATGGACACAAAAAAAGATTCTAGTAGCTTGATGATATTCCGATTGGTCTGTTTTGAGGATGTTTTCTGGCAGCTTTGGCAGATGATTCGAGGTCTCAGGGGATTGGAATGACAAAAGTGTGTAATTAATAACAATTTTCATTTTTGGGTGAACTGACCCTTTAAGATGTAACATTTTACATCACACAATTCAAAAAAGAATAAATGCACTCATTTCAAATCACAGGTTGATCGCCACTGACAATAGCAACAGTTTGTGTGCTATTTGTCTTTAAATTTCATTAAGCTCACAATTTAAAACCTACTGGTATAAAGAAGCCAAATCAGAGGTTTGTTTTTTAAATATCACAAATGCACAGCACATATAACATGGGCACATTTACATCCAACCTAATCTGACACCAGATAAAGAATTTAAGCAACATTTTCCATAAGAAAATAGCTGAATTAAAAAGACAATGGGCGAATGACCTTGAAGTTAAAGCAGCTGACAGCAAACCAGCCTGCAAAGTCTGCGTGACCAATGCAGATGATTGGAGCCATCACAGTGTGCCATCAGTGGGAATTGAAGTTCAAGCAAGGACAACAGAGACAAAAAAAAAAAAATCTCCAGGCTGGTTTGCTTGTTCTATGAAAAAAATAAAAATAAAAAAGCTACTTTCATCTCAAAGTAAAACAGGTAACGTAAGCAACCATACACATTTTGAAATACACCTCAAAAAAGGAGGTTATTAAGATTGTGCCGATCCATTGCCGATATGATGCTTGGATATGGACATCCAATAAATGTAGTAATAGAGCACGGTTTATGTCCTGCTTCCTTTTAGAAAGCAGCTGGGTCCAGATATAAACTGACATTCTCTACAGGCAGAGTTGGAAAGAGGAGGGCGAGAGCGATAAATGTTATATGGGTGTGCGTGACTGTATTTGGGACCAATGAAGTAGCCTAATTAGGATGCTCTCAGGAATGTGTGGAATAAAAGAGAGGAACTTGGGATTTCATGCTGGGAATGATGCTGCACGGCTTTCAGGAGAAGAGCGGATGGTCTCCGGGAGTCTCACAGAGGCAGGAGGCGTGTGGTGTGAAGGAGAAGCGGATTCAGGTCCTCGGCATGTACAGCACGGTGTAGAGAGGGCTCAGAGGCACTCCGCTCGATTTTTGGCAACAAATCCTGGACCTGCTCAATGCTCACCAGGATCTGAGGAACAGCAGGGATGATACACAAGAGGTTGTTGCTTAATTTGCCTTTACCAACCCAAACACACTCACAAAATGGAATTATACAAAAATTCACTGTTTCACCTGAAATTAACACACAAAACCCATACAAGTTACCGGGACAAAATCAGATTAACAATTAATCCGTACTCACTTCTGCTGATTTCCTTGCAAATATACCAAGTTATTTGAAAAATTTTGCATTGCAATAGTTACTTTTTTTTAACATGGCAATTTTACACTGGAGCCAAGTAAAAACACACACACACACACACACACACACAAAAACAGTAAAATAGCACTGAAGCTCTATTTTTTAGGGTCATGACACATTGAGCCAATGGTCAGTCGTTAGGTTGCATCTGGCTAGTTGGTTTGATGTGTTCCACACTTCACCTCTCATCAGGTTAATGTCAGATCGTGTTGGCCTAATTCAGCATATAGAATGTGGGTCGGCCAAAGAGAGTGCTCTGATTGATCATTCATCAATGAATTACAGCACGAGATCAAAAGCTGAAGTGTACGCAACCAAGTAAACAATTCAAGCCAAGATGGAACACAAAGAGGCCGGTTGTAATTTTGCTAAATTTATCTAATATCTGCAAATAATATGAATTAAATAGATAAAGACTTGTTTGCACAAGCATATCCCTCTGTGGTGAATGACAAGTACTGTGCAAATGGTACAAAATGCTTTGCTTGCTTCATGTACGCATGCATCGGAAAGTCTAATTTATTTTTGTGAAATAAGAAAACCGACTAGTGGCGCCCATGGTTGTGAAAAAAAAAAAAAAAACAGCATGCACAGAATGTGCACTCATTTTACGCAGATGCCATCCATTTGGCGTGTTCAGACAGTTTTTGGTCCAGATGTGGCTAATGTGAGCTGACAACACAGTTTTTTTTTGTCAGCTCTGGTTCTTTGGCATCGTTTTGTTGTGTCCCGGCCTTAATTTGCACTATTGGTTTGGTTTCAGGTAAGGTTTAGAGCATGTTAACAATAACTGCCACTAGATTAGCCATTAGATTTTCAAAACGGTTGAAATAAGTGCATAAACTTGTGTGGAAAAAAACAAAAGCTGTGACACATGCAACTTGAAATGTAAATCATTTTTGCAAAAAAAAAAAAAATTTGTCACAGGGATAGACTTCTCATGATCCTGGATTTGACCTAACAGTGCTGAAAAGCAAAGAACAGATGTGGTTTATTCTCACCTGTGGAAAGAGAGGCCGTTCATCCCGTTTGAATTTCAGACAGTCAATGATGAGCCTCTTCATTGATTTTGGGCAGTTACTGTATAATTTACTGAGGTCTGGAGACAAGTAACCACGACCCACCATGAAAATAATCTACAAGAGGACAAAAAAAAACAAACAAACAATAAAATCAAACACTGCATTTCATAGATTAAATTCACAAACACTTCTCCATACCAGAAAGATTTGTTAGTTTTGTTTTTTATTGCCACTTCAGCAACGTATCTATATTAATCTTGCGATGAAATGTCCATAAAGCCATAATGATATTATTAACAACAACAACAACGTCATAATTCAATAAGCGAAACAAAAAAATTAAAATAAAACATTTTACATTAACAACATTGGATATGATTTCTCAGTTCGATACATGATAAATAACTTAAAATAATTCTTGCTTGGGATACATTTTTTTTTAAAACATCCACTGTTAGGACGTTGTTTTGTTTTGTTTTTGTATCTTTTTATCTGTTGTAGGTTGGGCCATGACTTGTTTAACTGATGATCATCATCGCTCTTATTTAAATGCAGTGCGAGAGTTCGACTGGGCCACTGTTCCTTTATTGTTTGGGCAGTTGGCCAGAGCTGTGCTCCAATTTGAGGCATTATGTTTTGTTTTGCATCCATGCACCAGCACTGACAAAACTTCCTGCATTCATTCACTTGCCTTTCAACTGATTGAACCTACTGATACTGATGTTTTGATTATGTTTTCAATTGTGTTAGAATAAATATTAAGTAGCAAAATATGTCAAAGCAATGGTGACCAATGCTAGACCTGATCACGGTTGTTGATATTTGAATAAGGCAAAGTCCCAGACATCAGTTCGTAGAGCACCACTCCATATCCATACACATCAGACTGGAAGGTGTACGGGTTAGTGTCTTGCATTCTGATCACCTCAGGAGCCTGAGAAACAACAACAACAGTGTTACACAAGCATTAAACTACTTCACATATGCAGTAAGATTTATTGACTCTAGGCGACAGATTCTCACCATCCACAGGATGGAGCCACTGGGCTGTTCGACCTGCTGTGAGCCACTCCAGCGAGACTTTACTGTAGCCAAGCCAAAGTCACCGATCTTTACTGTCCAGCCTTCATGCAGGAAGATATCTGACACAAGAGCTCAGGAATATCATGCAGAACACAGAACGAGTTTAAATAACTAAACTAGGGACAAAAAATAAATTAAAAAATCCCATTAGCTTGCAAAACGTTTTTCATTAAGCATCCACAAAAACCAAGATCAAAAGCATGTTGTAACATTTATTACAGATGTGGTGCTAATAATGACATCTACTGGAAGCAAAGGGGTTGAATGTGATCCATCCTGCAACAGATCTCTCACACAATACAGGCAAGAGCACTGCTAATACATTATGGAAAGGATACTATTAGATTTCAAGTCCCGATGAATGATATTCTTGGCGTGAAGATAACTGTCAAGAAAAGAAAAGAAACCAAAGTTAAGGCTTAAGGTAAGAATAAAGTTTCCAAAGCTCTGTATAAAGAGCTTACATAATAGGTAGGACAATCATATAGCATTGGTGAATTTCAGGGAATGTGAATTTTCCTGTGTAAGCATGTTCTGCGATTCTGAAATGTATTAAGTGGTATTTTCTGATCAGAGCACCTCCTCAATTTCTTTTAGGAAGCTGCAAGTGTCCTTTTACAAGTTCAAATCACAATCTATCACTATCAGTTATTTTTGAAGCATGTAGCAATCATTCTTAGCCACCATAGTTGATATTGCATTAACGATATATTGTTAGTTAGCCTGTGTGTGAGGTACCAATAAATCATGCATGTAATGGTATTTTCCATTTTGAAAGTAGCTGTTCAAAAGTTCTTATAATTCTTTTGAGATTTAAGATTCTTAAAAGGATAGTTTAGCATTAGCTCACACTAAAATGGTTATAAAGTTTATAAACTTGTTTTTCAGTTGAATACAAAACAAAATATTCTGATGAAATTTGGAAGTCTATGGAATGGTCAAATTTAAGACATTTAAGACCATTATAAATGAAATTTCAGACTTATACAAAACTTTTTTATATTATAATTTGTTATTTCTTAGCCAAATGTCTTAAATAAACTGTCAAAACAAGCAAACCCCAGTAGCATACATACACGTTTTTCAATAAAATCTTAAAAAAACATTTTTTTTTTAAATCTTTAAAAACTATAATAAACTAAATGTATTCACAACAGTCTGTCCAGGTCAGTGGTAGAGAACTTTTAAACAAATATTATTGTAAGGACGATAATTAAACCATACAGTAAACAGTTATAAATTTGTTAAAAGTTCTATAGAGATGGATTGTTGGCGATTGGATGGGTGTTGGGTAGCTTTACACAGACATAGGAAAATTAAAACCTGTTTACAATTATTTAAGACCCACAAGACAAACTTTAAGTGAATTTAAGACTTTAAGGCCTAAAATTTAGTTTTTGAAATTTAAAACATTAAGACCCCGCGGACACCTTGCTTTAAAATCACCAAGGCTACATCTATTTGATAATATAGTAAAATCTGAAATTGCAACAAATTAACAGGTTTCTTATTTTGATATTTAAAATCACAAAAATGCATTTTTTGTGAAGGCAAAAACACATAGAAGCAGCCAGTGTCATCAAAACCTTAAATCATTCTCAAAAACAGGTTTGCTGCTCATTTATTATTATTATCATCATCAAGTAAAGAATTGTAAGTTAAAAGCCTTTAACATTGAACTAACTGAATGTACATTGTCAAGTAAAAATATGATTTCTTTAAGAAAAAATGCTTTTTTTAAAAAAAAATTTTCAAGTCTTACTTAAATTAACTTAAAATATCACATTTTATTGCCTTTTCATAGAGCAAATATTCTGCATGCAAGATAAAAACTAATTTTATATTGTTGATATGAAGAAAAACAACTTAAAATTCTTACTCCATGCCCTGTGCAGTTTGGCGAGCAACATCAATACGCCGCATGGTGTCAAACTTGGTCTCAGTAACATGCAGATGGCGATACAGACTGCTGCCTTCACACCACTGTGTGATAATGGCAAAATTAGGCTTCGTCATGAAGCCCATAAACAGTAGAATGTTTACATGGCGTGTTTTTCTGTAGAACAAAAGAGTAAAATAGTCAACGAAACACTGAATGGTTGTTCTAGCCAAAGACATTACTGTTGTAACAAAGCAGCATTAATGCAAACTATTGCTTTTTATCGATCAAAGATGTTCTATGAAGCTCTAAATCACACTGACAACTCACCGTAAAACCTGCATCTCATTTTTAAAGGCCTGGAGCTGCTCCGGTGTGGGCTCTGTCACTTTAAGAATCTTGATGGCCACGTCTCCATGCCACTTGCCTTTAAAGACGGTCCCAAAAGAGCCTGCTCCAATCCTCTTTAACATGGACACCTCCCGTGAGTGCACCTCCCAGTAGTAGCTGGAGTCTCTGTAACCTCCCCGGTGCTTCAATGACACCACAATTATTATTTTTTTATTTTAAAAGCCTAACGGTAAATAAGTTGAATCATTAGTGCATCAAAAAAATAAAAATAAATAAAACACACCACTTTCTTTTTATCATCAGACGAGGACTGCTTTCGTTCCTTGGGCTCAGAGGGGGATTTGGGGGGTTTTCTTCCTGGCGACCCTAAGTGGGGTGGGCTAGTGGAAGGTTTGGGAGAGGACTCGTACCCTGTGGATGACGCTAGAAGATGAGAGCCAGTACACAAACATTTATTTATAAGTGTAGTTTGGTGCGTCATTGTGATCAGAAATGGAGAACAAACAAATGTAATGTGAGAACGTGAAAAAAAAAAAAAAAAAAAAACATTCTATGCAATGGGTAATTGAGCAGAGTAAAAAAAAAAAAAAACACAACTTACCCACTGTGCTGATTTTGAATGGTTCCTGAATGAGAGTGGGGGGAAAAATGAATAAATACATGCAATGGAGGAGAAATGATCAAGGAGGCATGCAGAACCTCCATAGACACATTCTGTGATGTTTCTTATAATTTGGTAGCGTACAGGGCCAGTTCACCTAAAAATCCATGCTCTCTCACTGTGTTCCAAACCAGATAAACATGCCTCAGGGTAAGAGCAGTCATGGACAGAATAATGAAGGTCCAAAACAAAGTGCTCAGAACTGTCCGTTTATTTATTTATATATTTATATATATATATATATATATATATATATATATATATATATATATATATATATATATATATATATATATATATATATATATATATATATATATAAAAATATATATAAACGGCCAGTTCTGAGCACTTTGTTTTTATATATATATATATATATATAGTATGTTTGCCCAGTTTGATTCATTAAGCATGTTTAATTCATTATGCAGATGAAGGTGCAAAAAAATGCATTGAAAATGATGATGGGTGTAGAGAAAGCTATCCCTTTTAAAAGGATACAAGCTTTACATTCTTGTAATTTCAAATCTGTATGACACTCTATCGTCAATACAACATAAAAACAGAAGTGTAGCACAAAGTTGACAATGCTCTTTTCCAAACAATATATGCTAATAGTCATTGTTATTGTTTTGGACATGCCAATTTGAATATGAAATAATAATAAATAAAAAAAACATTACACCGCATTTTGGATTTAGTAGAAAACATTGAGAGAGACTATAATGTTTAAGTAAACTGTTCCTTTAGAACAATGTAAAAGATGAGAGACTTGATGAGCTTATAGTCATGTTTCTAACCTCCAAAAGGCCAGCAGCGCCAGGCTCCAGCGTGCTGACCATATGAACATTAGGTGTTGAGGTTGATCGATGCCTCTGGAGAGACTGACCATCCTCTCCTCGAATGAACAAACGGAAGTTTGACGGGGAAGACGGCAGCTCCCCTCTGAAATAGAAAAAAATATGTTAGGTAGTTCTACATTTCACTTCGGGGATCAATAGATAGACGTAAGAATAGATTAGGTGTACCCAGGAGAATCTGAGGTTAAAGGTAGGTCGCTCTGCGATATGGAATTGGTGGCCGGATATATCAATATCGCAGGGCAGTCTTCTGGATTATTAACACACCTGAAAGGATAAGAACATCAGTTAAGTGACAAAAACGAAGACAATTGTGCATCTCGAAAGAAACGATCATGAATAACATACCGTTTTGTCATTGTGTCCATGTCCACACATACTGTAGGGACTTTACTGCTGCAGTGCTGGTGAAATTTATATCCACATGTCTGACACCTGAAGCCGTTGAACAAGAACTTGTGGCAGAAGTCACAGTATGCTAACTTAAAGAACGTTTTACGTACCTGTGAAAACAAACAATTAAAGATGATGCTGATTGGCTGACTAAGTGGACAACAGTGAGATATTTATTTTTCATTATCTGAACTTCTATACTTTTCTTTATATTCAGCAAATCACCCCAAAATTATATGGATAATAAAAAAAATTAAGCAGAACAACCATTTCCAACATCGACAAAAATAAAGAATGATTTCTTAAGCCCCTAATCAGCATTTGATAATGATTTCTGAACGATCAAGAAACACTCAAAACTTGAACTTAACCATCAAAAGACATGAATGGTATATAAAACCTCCTAAATTAGTTGTAATAATTGTAAGTTGTAATAATTAACAAAACATATTAAGCAAAAGAGACTACAATACATTTTTTAAACCGTATGGAAATCAAACCTTAAAAAATAAATAAATAAATAAATATATATATATATATATATAATATATATTATATAATTCATTTTGTTCATAATACATACCATGAAAAAGTCAACCCCAAACTACCGAAAGTTGTTATAACTGAATATTAGAATCAAACCAGTGCCGCAAAACATTTTTATAAATAAATCAGTATAGTGCACACAGTATTAATAATAAAAGTTAATAAATGCAAGGCAAAAAGAGTTCATTTTTATTACTTTAAAATACCAAACACAACGCATAATACTAAACATAATGTTAACAAATTCGACATTTAATTGATAAACTCAGTCCTTAAAATTCAAACTAATTTGAAAAAAATAGACCTAACAATGAGAACTTATCCTTACAGGTTCAATTCATGATGCAAGTACACTTACAAAATTGTGCATGGTAAGGGGAACATCATCCAGGACTTCTACCAGAAGCTCTTCCCCTACGAGGGGTGTGATGTCAGTGTCCCATTCTGTAAGTCTCTTTCGGCTGCCAAAAGACAAACAAAGACAAGCATCACTTGAACAGAAACTTTACCAAATATTTTGTCACTTTAAATGCTACCATCCTTGGGACACCTACCCTTCAAGTAGGCGAAAGACAGCACAGCAATCCTGGCTTAGGCCTCTGACTTTCAGGGCTTTATCTAAACTATCATACACAGTTTGCCCAGGCCGAACGTTTACCTGAACATAATCAAAGATGGGAATGATCACAAGCACACAACTACATATGTACATATACAGGTTATGTGAGCTGTTACAAATATGTATGGAGAACAATGAAGAGTGAATGAAGCCTCACCACCGTCCGCTGCTTGTTAGGGAGGTAGACGCGGATGGTGCCTCCACCTCGGGGTGTATCATCCGGGCTGGTTTCCCCCGACGAGGAACAGGAGGAAGTGTTGGACATGGTGTCTCTGATGGGGCAGTGAGGGACTGGCAGCACTGACACTCACAAAGATTTACACAGCAGGGCAAATGCAGGAGGAAGCCCTCATCTGGAGCCTGAGATGGACAACATTGTGTTAGTGCCAAAACACACAAATAAAACCTTCCACAAATGTCTGTTGACATAAAAACAAGTCCATTAAACAGATGTGAACACTAAAAGGTCAGGCAAAAAATGTTTGGCATAGATATACAGATCATGACAAGATATTACTGAGGGTTTAAAAAAAAAAGACGAATGGTAAAACCTCTTATTTATTTTAGAAATAGTTCATTATTGGTTCTGTGACAACAAACTATGGTTATGCTAATATGCAAACCTTTATATTTTTATTAAGTCACACTGAATATGAGCCATATACAATGTAAATTCTATTAGGATTTTTGATTTGATTTACTAACTCTCATCTAATCTAAACTAAGAACTCTATTTAATCTTCAAAATAAAAAATAACCACATACCCAGTATACCAGGGCTGTCCTGGCGGTCCTGGAGGGCCGATGTCAAGAAGAGTTTAGCTCCAAATCAAACACACCTGGACCAGCTAATCAAGCTCTTAAGCTGCGGTCACACTTGACTTTTCTTCCCATAGACTTCCATTCATACGCACGCGAATGCGTCAGACCGGAAACGCGGGGTCATATGTCAAGTTTCGCATGTTGCTGCGGTGCAAAGTTCAAGCTTGGTGAACTCTGATCTGCGAAATCGCATCACTTGACTGCGTGAGACCAATCGAGGATCAAAACACGACCTCCGTGGACAGAAATTTAAAACATGGAGCAATCGCTCGCTTTTTAAAATGGCTAATCATCTTGTTTAATCCCGCCCCTTTTCGCAGCGCCGTACGACAGAATTTCGCATACAAAAAGCCCAGTGTGACCGTAGCTTCAGTAGATATACTAGAAACTTCCTGGCAGGTGTGTTGAAGCAAGTTGGAGGTAAACGTTCCAGAGCACTGGCCCTCCAGGATGGAGTTTGGTCAACCCTGCTGAATACCCTTTTTTTATTACAAAAATCCCGTAATCCAGTCAGCAGCGTGGATGATGTCAGCGTAGGCTTATGCTGGCATCACATTTTCCCATTGCAATTACATGCTGAAATGTACATATATATATCTATAGTATTATAATCATTATATTGACCTAAGCTGCAAAATAGCTTACCTTAACAGGTGTAACAACCAATAAATACTTAGTGTATTGGTATATTGTATATTCAGAGAAAACAAATGCTTCAAATATATTAGAGTGTAAAAAGATTAAAAAGCACCATAGGTAACACTTTATAATAAGGTTTCATTGGTAAATGCTAGTTGATGCATTAAAATCAATAGTGAAAAAATTATTACATTACAGTTACTATATTAACTATATTAATTCTGGTTTAAAAACACAACCACCACTTATTATACATTAATTCTAATTAATAAAATGATCACAAATGTTCATGTTATTATTAGGTATTACATAAGAAAGCACGTCACTTAATATTAATAAAAGCTTTTGTTTTTTCATCATGTTCAATTTCATCAGTTAATGATAAATGTATGCGTGGAATAATAGTAATACAAAAAGTCACAAAACTTTCATTTATATGTCAGCATGTGACTAGACTAGATTAAAAGGATAGTACTTACCCTTATTTCAAACCATTTGATTTTCTGTCAAACACACAAAAAAAGACATTTTTATTAAATGTTAGAGACCTGTAACCATTGACTTCCATAGTATTTATTTTTTCCCCACTGTGGAAATCAGTGGTTACAGTTTTTGAGCTTTCTTCAAAATTTCTTTTTTTGAGTTCAACAGAAGAATCTCAACAAGCCTTTTAATGTTAATACACATTACTAAAGTTTAATAATAACTTATTATTCGCTGTATTTTGAAGTGCTCTTCATAATAATATTGTGCATGTTCATGATCACGATTTATTGGATTATTGATTATCGGCACGTGTCTATGTCAGGGTTACCAAAAAAAAAATTAAAAATCAGCAATTTGTATAATATATTCAGCAGCTATATCATTAGGAGGCTGGATGTCGAAGATTTTTAAATGGACTGATTTAATATCCAAAATGTTATTTTCAAAGTTTGTTTTTTGCTAAATGAAAACTTTCATTTTGGGTTTGGTGGTTCAGTAAACAAACTCATCATCACTAGATATGATCAATCCTGATGTGCCCACAAAGCAGTTCAAGCAAAGTGCAAGCAGAATGTCAGACAACGTGCAGTCAAGCATTACGACTAAAAGCCAGTTCAATTTTGAAATCTTAATTCAACAATAAAACTTTCCAGGCGTGGCTGTTTGAAATTACACAGAGTTAAGAAAAATGATCACGGCAAACTTTAGAGCCAGTAAGTGCCTAAACAATTAATTGGACTCACTTCTACACTTGTATTTTAGTGCAATAAAACTAACATGAAACAGATGTAGACATGCATACCATAAAAAAAAAAAAAAAGAAACGCTAGATTACTCTAAAACTCCTTTTAACATTTTGGTCTATAATTAAACACTATAATTTTGTCTTAAGGCTATCAAACTCTTAAACGAACCCATTTAACCCAAACACGTAGGAACAAGTACTTCGAATTGAACGTTACGTTTTATGATATATAATGCAGCATACACCATCTTCACAACCCTAAACCACAAGTGTTGTGTAGACTGGAAAAACACCACTGCAGTTGCACCATCATTCACTTCACAATAATACACTGTGTTGTGTGCTTCCTACATCAGCATGTATTAATAACCAATACATACATTACTCTACACACACTGTCCAGTTTAAATTTGATGCTGATGGCACATTTATATGAACATACTCATATGCAATATTACATTATTACACTATTATTATAATATTACATACACTGAATATTTAATTATAGAATAACACAATGTCTGATTCATACATACAAACATACTATATAATACGTTTATAATATACATAACACGTTTAACCTACACAGAAACCTTCATCAATCCTTTTCCAAACACACTTAACTTAGGCAAACTAATAATCAGGTGACAGCCCAACAGGAGGTGAAAGAGAATTATAAATGTTTTATACGAACACCTCCCCTGCTGAAAGTGTAACCGCAGAAATGTGCAGCAGCCTGCAGAGGAGATGAGTTGGCTGGGTTTAGCAAACAGTGATGTGCCTGATCATTTTCTCTGTCCTTCTCCTAGAACACAGGCCATGCAGTTTTGGCTTGCTCACTTTACCGAGAAAACGGTGAATATTATGACTGAAGTATAAAAGCATAACAGCCAAATATAGCTCCTTAAGTCCTGTCAGGTGCCTTATTCGTGGTGAAGAAGGGAATGCTGTTTTCATGAGGCGGAAAGGGATTAGACGACTAGCTGCTAGCTAGCTAACGTTACCATTGCTAATGCGGTTTAAAAGTTGAGAAATACTGCTAAACCTAATTATTCAAGCGCTGCTATGTGACGTATCGTGATTAACAACTGCGACTAGTATTTTTGCAAACTACACCCCGTTCGCGACCCTCACTTTGCATTTTTTTGCTCCAGAGTAAATACTCACCTGAGACAGCCATCTTGAATTCTCTCAGTCTCAAGTCGGATCAGCAAAGAATTTCAGGGAAAGCGGAACAGCGAAATGTCGCGTTCTGATTGGTCGAGGGCTCTGAATCGCGACGCTCATTGGCCATCTACCTTGCTACTTTGTAGCAAGGGAATGAAAAGGGGCGTGTGCTGTGCTGCGGTCGACGAATGTAAAGTTTTTCCATGCTGTAAAGAAACCTACACAGGCCAGGGCTGTTACGTTCGTAATGTACTATTCAAAATGATTACGAGTAGCAAAAATGTTTCACACAAGAATAAAAGCAACGTTATACCAAGTAATCACGAGATTACGGCAATGCACTGCCAGTCAACAGGTTAAATTGTTGATTTATTACATTTGTATCTCCTAAATCTGAACAAGTCAGGTCCATAATTGTTTATTTTGTAAAAAATTGCAGTCAAAGGTTTTGGGGAATTTATTCTTATAATGTCATAAAATATGAACAGCCAGAAAAGTTAAATTATTATTTTTTTTTAATAAAATATTGTACATAGGCAGGTAAATCATGTATAAAAATAACCCTGTGTAAAAAATGTCTATCTTGTATTGTCTCTTTGGGAGCGGTCATGGTCTAATGAACCACTCTCCATACCACAACTGAGGTGAGACCCCTTGAGCAAGTCACTGAACCCCCGACTGCTCCCCAGGTGCCGCAGCGATATGAATGCCCATATTGCTATTGTACTATCATGTCTGTGCACCTGGTTGGGTTAAATACAGAGCAGGAATTAGAACTATGTGTCAACATACCTTGCCACAAGTCACTTCACTTGCTTAAAAACCTACAGAAAATAGACATGAATACAATTTGATTTATATAAATACTATTAAAGTGGAGATCTGTGCCTCAGTGCAGGAGGGGAAAAAATCATTTTGAGAAAGCAGTTTAAAAAAAAATGTATAATTGAAATCTACAGACGCAAATTAATTAATTAAAATGAATTAAACACTTGTGTGAGTTTTCTTTTCATGAGATTGAAAGCACAACAGTGTTCCTGCCTGCAGTGTTTTGCCTCAAGAGATAATCAAAAAAGCATCATACAAATGTAAAGAATGTTTCTTTTAATGTTTGTGTGACCTTTGTACAAAAGATTTATTTTGGGGAAGTGTAGATAAGCAAACAATATCTTTGTATTGAAATCAATTCCTCTATGTTTTAAATGTCACGATTAAATGAAAAAAAAGACCACTGTGCAGTTGAAATTAAAATGTCCATGTTGCTTATTCCACGCTCAAGAATTTCCTCTTTTTGGCAGTGCGTGTGTAAGGGTGGTGTCGCCATTCAACATCCGCAGTACTCTCATTCTCTAGTGTGCCGAGCTTAATCATGTACACTGAAAATGATACATACATGATATTAATTAAAGATAAGCAATGTGCAACACAAGTGTCCATTTTGCACAAATATAAACAAATCTACACCAAAAAAAAAGAGAACGTTCCTTACATTTCATTTCAAACCTGGGTCCAACTTCTGTCAACTCAACGTTCTTGTGATCAGTTTTCTTGTAAGTGTGGTGTCTGCAATATTAAATAATTCCATAGTTGTTATGTTTATTTTGCTCAGAATCATTGATACAGCAGTAACACTACAACTCACCTGAAAGAGATGTAATCATCTGCGTTCGCGAATGTAATAACACGTCTGCTATCCTCTTTGGGTACAGGGAACAGATACTTTAGGATGTTGGACACCTAAAAAAAACAAGTCATAATTCAGTTTACAAAGCTTATTATAATGTGCATGACCTTTGATCAAGCCTGGACTACAGTATTAGTAGTTTGAAGTGGATAAAAAAAGTTGATCAAAATTAGGACAACAATAGTTGTTGTTCAATGGTTATATGAAAACTATGACGAAAGGCAATGATCCATTTCAAATATTGACTACTGTATAACATTACAAATGACAAGACATTAATAATATTTATTTATTTAAAATAGAAATAGAATAAGACATCATATAACATAGAATTTCAAAAAAAGATTGGGGTTGTTTTAAAGAGCTGCATTTAATTATTTTAATATATTTTAAACTGTAGTTTAGTACTTTAAAGCTGAATCTTCAGTCTTCACTGTCAACTAATCCTCAGGAAATAATTCTGATATGCCGATTTGGTGCTCAATTTACCTTTTTTTATCAATGACTTACTAATTTGTCCTGCTTAATATTTTTGTGGACACTGACTAATTTTGCTTCACAATTCTTTGATGAAAATAATAATAATAATAAAAGATTTAGAACAAAAATCTTTTTAGCAATGTCATCCATATTATTCTTAAAGGGTTCATTCACCCAAAAATGAAAATTTACTCACTATTCTCTCACCCTCAAGTGGTTTCAAACCTTTGAGTTTCTTTCTTCTGTTGAGGACAAAAGAATATATCTTGATGAAACCTGTAACCACTGACTTCCATAGTGTTTATATGTCTTGGAACTTAATTTGTTACTAGTCTTCAGCTTTCTTCAAAATATCTTCCTTTGTATTCAACAGAAGAAAGACTCATCAAGGTATTGATTTTCTTAGAAACAAAGCGAAACAAGGGGTAGGGGTAAGGGGAAGGGCTAAGGGGCAGAATTGGGATTGAGCCAGACTAACCCCAAAACTTTTGAATGGTTATGCAGATGAGAAACTCATTTTATTATTGTTTTTCAGGGTGTATAACTCACTCTCCGTCCAAGACGTGATGTAAAGTTGTGGAAGATGAGGTGAGGGTAGGCTTCGGACATGGTGCCAATGTCTGGAACATCATGTCTCATTACCACATTATACATGGTGAAGTAGGCTGTTGGCCCAAAAGGAAGGTGACACACCACCAATCCATCTAAAATAACAAAAAGGCATAAATACCTAGAGCAAACACTGCAAGAGGGATATGAAAGTAGACTTACAAATACAGCAATACAGTACTGTACAGTACTACATACAATACAGTACATACGTGCAGTACATACACAGTGCATGTAAGACTGTACACAAAGCAAGATACAGCACAAAAGCCCATACCTGGCTGACCTCTGGTCTCATGAACTATAACAAGATCAGTGACATTATTAGATTTGCACGCATGTACTAAAGTTTTAACTTCATGGTTTCCTCTGTTCATACGCTGGGCCCCTGGAAACATTAGCTTCATTTCCTGCCAAACAAAACAAAAAATACCTAAATAAACCACAGTTTGTAGATACTGGTTTCCCATACGTCACTTTATGCAAAACACCTGTGCAAGTACAAGTGTTTTAAACAGAAGTACTTCCTCATGTGTGTCAAATGTGAATACGATTTAACATACTTTGGCAAACATCTTGAGTCTGGAGCTGGGGTCTCTGGATGTTGTAACCATAATTTTGGGGTCTTCCACTCCTGCCCATTTGTACTCATCATCCATATGAGAACTAACACCTACATTATGTAAATAAATAGGTTTAAATGCAGTAAGAGATGAAACTCAATTCTGATATACAGTTGAAGTCAGAATTATTAGCCCCCCTTTGAATTTTTTTTCGCTTTTAAATATTTCCCAAATGATGTTCAATAGAGCAAGGAATTTTTTACAGTATTTCCGCTAATATTTTTTCTTCTGGTTAAAGTCTCATTTGCTTTATTTCAGCTAGAATAAAAGCAGTTTTGCATTTCTGAAAATCAATTTTAAGGACAATTTAAGCTATATTTTTTTCCGATAGTCAACAGATCAAACTATCATTATACAATAACTTGCCCAAGTACCCTAATCTGCCTAGTTAGCCTAATTAACCAAGTTAAGCTTTTAAATGTCACTTTAAGCTGTATAGAAGTGTCTTGAAAAATATCTAGTCAAATATTATTTACTGTCATCATGACAAAGACAAAAGAAGTCAGTTATTAGAATAGAGTTATCAAAACTATTATGTTTAGAAATGTGTTGAAAAAAAATCTTCTCTCTGTTAAACAGTAATTTGGAAAAAAAAATTAACAGGGGAACTAATAATTCAGGATTCAACTTTATGGGATAGAAAAAGTCACCTTCTCCACCCTCATCATCAAACTCCAAGAGTTTCTGTACTTCTAATGCCTCTTTTCGAACCTCAGTAGGTAACAGACGATTTTCTGCAAAAGAGAAGAAGATTATAAAATATGACAAACTCAAAATGTATTAGACAAACTACATACTGCTGGAATCTGACCATCTAAAGCAGATTTGAGCTTCTGTTTTTTCTCTTCAATAGTGCGCAGTCTGTCCTCCTGGGCTTTCCTGTACAGGTATTCCTTCCTCAGTCTCACTTCCCGTCGCAGCTATGGGCAAAAGAAATAATTAAAATAAAATTAGTTCAGTATCACATGATCCTGAAACTATTCTATAATGCTGAGAAAACATTTCTGCTTATTAACCATGTAAAAAAACTGATGTGCTGTTGAAATTAATTTGGGGAAACCATAAGTTTTTTTCAGGGTTCTTTGATGAGCGACATGTTAAAAAGGACAACAATTATTTTTAAAAAATTGTGTTTTAACATAAATCTAGGCCTCACTTTTGATCAATTTAAATTGTCCCTGATGAATACAGTGCTTAATGGGATCCTAAAGTATATGCATAAAATGCTTACTGCAAAATTGAACTGCGTAAGATAAAATGTAAGCAATGTAGCTGTCAAGACCTTTTATAGCTACTGTAAATTATATTCTCATGGTAAGTCATAATATATAACGATCTTCATAGAGAGTATATTATGTGCAACTATTTTAAGACAATTATAGTACAACCAAGAACAATTGCAAAAATTTACTTCACATTTACATTTAGAGAATCAATTAATATGAATAAACAACTGTACAGCTCGACAAATACTATTTTCACACTGGGAGGGGAACAAAATCCCACTTTTAATACAGGTTTATATGCTGATCACTCTTCATTGTAGAGCTTGATCACACTACAAAACAAGTAAAAAAGCAACAATAATGGCTTCATATACCTCTTATGTACGAAGCGCGGGAGGAAAAATGATCAAATGAATTAAAGGCAAAACTCAAATATGTCTAACAAAATAAATACATTATATTTAAGTTGTACTTACCATTTTGATAAACTACACGTGACAATTCCGCCCCACGGTCTACATTCACGACTTCCTGTTAGACAATCCGCTCATCCTATCACTGACAACAAACAAGCATGACGCGGCCTTTCAAAATAAAAGTTCTCGGCACAACGCGGATTGAGTTATGGCAAGCCGTTTTAGCTTAAACAAAACTTTGTTAAAACTGACTATTCATAAATGTATTTCGGAACGATTGTATTTTGACGTGCGATAGTTATAATTCGACTAGACTGAATGACAATTGGAGATATCGGCAATTATAATTGTTCTAGTAAGAAAACAGACTCCACATAGGCCTGTAAACTTATTTTGATTAGTCAAAATTATATTTGGAATAGCTATTATTTATAACATTTTTTAAAAACATTTTCTTATTGCAGCAGAATGAACCGTCAACTACTCTGGCATATGACATCATAAATATTTTTAATAGATAAAATATTTTTAATATTAAAAAATTCTTTAAATTGGTTTTGAGTTATCACAGTTATATTTAGAGATATCTGAATTTACTTCTAGTCGAATCCGTTGTGTGATTTCCTCAGCTCTCCATTGAATTCGTTGAAAATGCTGTAAAAAAAATAAATAAAAAATTCATTCATATTCCGTACATATACCTCGTTATTGGACTTTTAATCTTCAGTAAGCCAACTCAAACACTTCCGGTGAACTGTCATGTCAACTGCCATTAGAAAATCGCAGAGTTTCTTTAAAAATCAATGATATTCACTGCCTGATTGATATACTGTATGATAGAAAGTGTATCTCAGACCAAACAAGAAGCACTGCATTAAATTCCTTTGTTCAGCGCCTTGTTTTTAATATATGGAGATTTAACTTCCCAAAGTGTTTTCGATGGAGTTTCTGCGCTCACAAGCTGCATCTTTCATGTTGTTTTACACCTGAGCAATTAAATTAATGCTGCAGTCTATTTTAATGACTGTAACCTTCATTCATTCATTCAGTTTCTTTTTGACTTTGACCCTTTATTAATCTGGGGTCGCCACAGTGGAATGAAACGCCAACTTATCCAGCATATGCTTTACACAGCTGATGCCCTTCCAGCTGCAACCCATCACTCGGAAACACAAATACATTCTCATTCACACACATACACTACAGACAATTTAGCTTACCCAATTCACCTATACCACATGTCTTTGGACTTGTGGGGGAAACCAGAGCACCCGGAGGAAACCCACACGAACGCTGGGAGAACATGCAAACTACACATAGAAATGCCAACTGACCTAGCCGGGGCTCAAACCAGTAACCTTCTTGCTGTGAGGCAAGAGCGCTACCCACTGCGCCACCACATCGCCCACATGACTGTAATCTGATTAAATTAAATATAAAAGGGTCTGTATGAAATTCATGAATCACATTACCCTCTCACCAGAAGTTTATTGGTGGCTGAAAAATACTTTCTGCGCAAATAGATCATGTAGGTATCCATAAAATAATTTTGACTAGTCAGAATGTTAATTCAGGATAACTACACAACATTATTCCTGGACACAAAGTTGAATGCAGATATCAGCTCTTCAGATTGAGATATCTATAATAAAACTGGAGATATCTTTAAATGAGTTTTGACTAGGAAGTGTTTTAATTCAGAATATCGCTGATTACGTTTTGCTGGTTCCAAATTTCCAATTTAAGATATCTACAACTGTAATTTGACTAGTATTAAATTATTGTAATTGTGTTTTGGAAATCTCTTTAATGTGGTAAATTAAATAAAATATCTCCAGTTTGATTATGACTAGTCAATATCTAAAATTGAAATTGTTACGAGCAGCTTTTTATTACCGCTATTAAAATTATAATTTGAGATATCTCTAAATACTATAAATAGATATTTAGGACTAGTCAAAATAACATTGTAGATATCTTCAATGCTCATAACGCGCCCTAGTCATAACCACATTGTAGATATCTGTATTCTAATTATAACGAGTCAAAATTATAAAATAGATATTTGGAATTGAATTTTAATTTTGGACTAGTCAACAATAAAATTATGACTAGTACAGCAATGGGTATTAAGGTTAAAATGGCTTGCCATACTGAGTGGCATAGTAGTAGTTGAAACATACAGTGCTCAGCATTAATAAGTTGACAACTCACAAATCTATCTTCTAAATGCATATCTTCACAATACAGCATTATATTTATGCATATACATTAGATTAATCAGTACTGAAGCCTGGAGATTCTGGGAATCTGGAGCTTATCTAACAAAATAACTTACGATAACGGTCCAAAAACTAGTACACCCAAATTTATGTTTTAGAAAAATATTAAATACAAATTTTAAAAAGAGGGAAAAATTAAGAGAAGCAAAAAAAATTGAGTAAAAATTTTGTAGATTGTTTTTTTTTTTTTTTGTTATATTTAGCTTGAATTTAATTTTATTATATTACAATTTCTAAATATGTTTGGTGACTAAAATATTATTTTAATAAATAAATCTGATTTGTTTAAATGCACCAAAATACATTGCCTATATTCACTGGGAAATGGACAAAAACATTCGTTTTCAAAATGGGGTGTACTCCATTATGCTGAGCACTGTAAGTAGTTGATGTTTTTAATTTATAATTTAATTTATAATTTTCTTTGAGATACACATAATGTAAGCAAGAGTTTCACATCAAAGATATAAATAGGCTATTTTTTCTGTTTTTGACCGTCATAGAAAGTCTCGACACTAGTTTCAGTAGTCATGTGGTTCCAGTGGTGTCTGCTGTAGAGATGGCAATACGATTAAAATGGAGGAAATAGTTTTTTCCCACAACATCATGCTGCACAAAATCCTTTGATGCATCGTCAGTTTGCCAAGAAATCTTGTCTTTGCATCTATCTTGTGTTGCTTACCTACTACTCAGAGCTGGGTAGTTACAGATTACTAATCTAGATTATTTAATCCAGTGGTTCTCAATTCCGGTCCCTGGGTCCCCTCACTCTGTGCATGTACCATTTTGCATGTCTTCCTTACTTAAAACACCTGATTCGGATCATCAACTCATTAACTGAGAGATCCATGAACTGTTCCCTGTGTGTCAAATAAGAGAGACATATAAAGTGTGCAGGACAGGGAGGCCCAAGGACTGGAATTGAGAATCGCTACAGTCGATTTTTATGGATTACATTATTACATAGTCTATTGTTTACAGAATGTCAGCAAGTTGTTTACAATTCATAGATTCTCCTATTTTTTTTGAGTTTAGGATATGATTTTGATTTATTCAGTGTTACACTGTCCACGGTCACACTGCACTTTTCTCCCTATAGACTTCCATTGATATGCACGTGAATACGTCAGACTGGAAACGCAAGCTCCTGCATCAAGTTTTGTAGTTCGCTGCATTGGAAAGTTCAAGCTTGGTGAACTCTGACCTGCGAAATCGCATCATGTCACTGCATGAGACCAACCGATCAGAACATGACAGAGATTTAAAACATGGACTAATCGCTCCCTTTTTTAATGTCTAATTATCTTGTCTAATCCCGCCACGTTTCGCAACGCTGTACAACAGAATTTTTACATGCTCAAACTCTAGTGTGGCTGCGGCATAACAGCAAGGTACAGGTGTTGGACAATGAAGCTGAAGCACTGGACAATTTAGTGTTGGAGATTTCATGGCTAAATTTGACCAGCCTGGTGGCCAATATATTATTGATTACACATTCCACCAGTAAGATTCAATTCAGTTCAATTCACCTTTATTTGTGTAGCGCTTTTACAATGTAGATTGTGTCAAAGCAGCTTAGCGTGTGTCTGAGCAGAGCGTGAAGGTTTAATTAGCAGAGTAATAGCAGTTTTGCCATGGTCAAGAGCCACGATATCCAGGGTAATATCACCATACCACAAAGAAGGATGAACCACATCGAACAGGAGTAACTGTGGATGCAATCGGAAGCTATCTTAAAGGGATTATTGGATGCTATAGCCAAACCTTTGGTCACTCGTGCCGATGCCTATCATCAGCTTCAATGGTGCCAGCAGCGAAAATCTTGGGCTGTGGACAATGTGAAACATGTATTCTCTGATGAGTCCACCTTCATTGTCTTTGCCACATCCGAGAGAGTTACAGTGTGGAGAAGCCCCAAAGAAGTGTACCACCCAGACTGTTGCATGCCAGAGTAAAGTATCGGGTGGATCAGTGATGATTTGGGCTGCAATATCATGGCATTCTTTTGGCCCAATACTTGTGCTAGAAGGGTATGCCACTTCCAAGGACCATTCTGGTCATCTAAATATTATTCAGCCACTTTGTGGTG